>NC_041349.1:9625403-9787903 GCF_004354835.1 Perca flavescens
ACCAGCCAGCAGAATAACCCAACAAAGTAGAAGACCATCCATCCCCGACTCTGTGGTTGTTGTGGACTTGATGTGTTTGATGGACTTGTTGTGTTTGGTGTCTCAGGTTTGGGCCGATCTCTCGCTGCTGTAAAGAGACCAAACACATCTGTTTCATTCATGTGAACAAAAAACCTTTCACTAAAAGAAGTGTAAGGATCGTGGATTTCCACAGTACTTTATTTCTCAGGTTCTTGTTTATCTAAAAAGCTGCTGAATTGAGGTGTTGCTGGCCCAACAACAACCGCTCTTAGCTGTTATATAATCACAACATATCAGAGCCTGAAGTGACCTATTGCTTTTATAAAACAGTCATCAAGTATGTCATTGTAAAAGTTAGTCACATTTCAATTTAAATAGATTTTTATTCATAAAAAAATTATGTTCACAATGAAATCTAAGCTCTCCTGGGCTGGCTGCTAGCCTCACATATACTGAGGCTGTTGCTATGGAAGGTAGCGCAGGTAACGTTAGCCTTCACTAGCAGCTAGCACAGACTCTCTTTTGCTTAACGCTAAAGAAAGGTAGGTAAGCAAGGTAAAGCACTGAAAATATTCTAAATATAGCGTTTTGAATATAATAGCGTTTTAGCATTTGAAGCCAGCTCTGTGTCCTGGCAGTGCTTCCCTCCGAGTCACCAGCCATCAGTCAACGCTTGTCTCAGACGGGAGTGATACTTAATGTGCAAAGGAGTCCAGTTATAGCCGTGATGGTTGTATGGTTATTATATCACGGCTATGAACCAATCAGATTGCTTGATTTGAACTACCATTTTTATAATGAATCAACTTACCAGTGACATTGAGCCAACATCTACCAGAGTTCCTCCCATAACGTGTCAACACTTTACACACATACATTCCCGAGTCCTCAGTCCTGAGTTTGGACACATGAAGTCTGAGTCGTCCTTCTCTGAGGACGTCTTTGTCCCACTGGACTCGTCCTGCAAACTGTTCATCCTGAGACTCTGGGACCTCAACTCCTCCATGGAGATGAAACAGGCCAGGATTCTTGGCATCAGTTATCAGTTGACAGAAGATATAAAGAGAGTTGGAGGAAGTGTGAGGGTTGGTTGTGAAGGTCCACTCCAGTGTGATGTGGTGGTTCTCCTCTGCCTGATAGGAGGTCTGGGTCACATTCACTACAAATGTTCCTGTTGAGGAGACAGAGAGGGAAAGTGAGGAGCAGACACACACACTGACAACTTTAAACTCCATCTCCACATGTTTCTGTGGACACTTTAGTGATTCCTTGTTTAGTGTTAGTGGAGAATAAAGTGAAGCTGTAAACTAACCAAAGACACAGCAGGCCCGGATGATGAGCAGCAGGATGATGAGCAGGATCATCTTCTCCCTGTGAAAGGAGACAGAGGGGAAGAGTCACAAACACATGAGCTCAGAGTTCACTTATTACAGGACAGAGAGACGACATATACAATCTGTTTATTCCTCTTCTTCTGTTACTTAGTACAAGTGACTGATCAGAGGACTGACAATAAGCCAGTGATGTATGTCTGTCACAAGATGGCGCCAGTTAGTAGAGTTTTTAAACCATTTTCCAACAGGCTTCAACAGGTTCCTTGTTATCATTCCAAACAAGAATGTTGTTCTCCAATGATTGTTGTTTTAATTAGCTAGGACTTTGTTAATCTGTGACAGTGCAGCCAAATGACGTATAGGCTATATATCTGTGATAAATCTTTCAGTCGTCTCTTGAAAACTATTATATATACGCCTATCAACTCGATAATAAAGCCGTAAAGTAGGCTATCCTTCAACTCAGGATAGGATTGGAGATGAAAAGTTTAACTGACACATAATCAGTTGTTCAATCAATGATCAGCTTTGTGGGTGCTCAGTATTAGCGGAGCACCAACGGTATCGGCGCCTATGCCCAGCAACCCGTTCGACCCCCCCTCCCCTTTCCCCTTCTCACAGCTTCTCTGTGCACGGTAGCCTACCTTCTAAGCAAGCAGGGGCACCAATTCACCAATTTCCCAGACGGTGAAATGATAGATAATATGGTAACACTTTACAATAAGGTACACAACAAAATAGGTAGTTAATGATTAGTTACTGTTTTTGAAAGAGTAATGAATGATTAGTTACTGTTTTTCAGTATGGTAGTTACTGTTTTTCAGAAGGGTAGTTACTATTTTTTTAAAAAGTAATAAATGATTAGTTACTGCATTCGTTACTCTTTCAAAAAAAAAAACAACCCTTCTGAAAAACAGTAACTAATCATTATTTTTTTTGTTATTGTAAAGTGTTACCGATAATACAGTAGAAAACCGCTTTGACGATTTCTTTTTTAAGTGCTCGTGTCATGAAAAAATGCTGCCCCGGGCAGCTGCCATTTCGCCCATGCCAAAAACCGCTAGGCCTACTGGACAGTGTTCAGAAAGAACAGGGAATGACACTTTGTTTCTCTCACTTTAACTCCAGAGTCAGTAGGCCTACTCGATTCGAAGCTTAAGAAGAAACTTGAGGGTCTAATAATAGAGAGTGTTGCATGTTGCTCAGATTTTAAAGACTGCTGATGCAAATTTGTCATTTGTCAACATTGGTTGTATAAATAAAATACCCACTCACCTCAGTTTTAAAGAGCAGGGAGGTTTCGGAACGGACTCCATTCTGGGTCTCTGTCACCAAGAAAACAAAATTAGTTTTGTTAAAAGTAGTGGTGGAAAAATAATCTAATCAGAATTTGAGCCTTTTGGAAACACCAGTTTACATACCGTATCAACAGAAAACAACTAACCTAAATCTGGCAAATACATTTTAAAATGTTAACAACATCAATAAACAAGAAAATTAACTATTCTGTTTCATTTAAGTCTTTAAATGATTAAGGGTGAGGCTATTTGCACCCCTGGTACAATTATCAGTATGCTATTTGTACCCTGGTGCAATTAGAAGTGTATGCACAGCAATGTGTTCTATTAATATACCCTGTCTGGTACAAATATCAATGTATGCTATTTGCACCCCTGTGCATTTACAGTACCTTGGCATATATTTACACACAGTTATCCATACTACTCATGTATTACACCTTTTTGGAATATTATCGCCCTGACATTCTTACCCTAACCATAACCAATCCCACTCCTCTTGCCTAAACCTAACCAACCCAACCAGAGCAGGCATATTCATGAGTCTTCCCCTACCACCCTGCAAAAAAAACCAAAAAAGTCGCGTTCGCGGGTCCTGAGTCCTGACTTGCGCAATTGCATGCAAATTATCCAATACAAATTTAAAAAAATAAGATCACCACCCAGGGGAATCGAACTCCAAACTCCCATGCCAAAGGTAAGCATACTAAACATTCACCTAGCAGTTCTTTCAATAAGTTGAACAACTGTTTACCGCTTGGTTTCTTCAAGCCTCGGTTGAAAGGTAACCATACTGTATACATCTGAAGACAGAAAGCGCAACTATAGCATCCATTTTCCGCTAGAAATTCAATTGTTATAAACTTTAGAGACAAAACTTTCCTAATATGCCAGTTTCTGCGGTCATGTAAGATGAACGTCCGCCATGATTTCGGTGCACGCGAGTAACGTTTTTTGTTGTTACGTCACAGGGTGTAAATACCTCAGCTGTGTGGCCGATGCTATTCGTACCGGGGGTGCAAATAGACACTCCGATAAAATTAATGCATTTAAAAAAAATTGAGCTCACACCACTGAAGAGGAAATGAAATACAACAGGTGTTACTTACTTTTCTGTAGCTTGTACCTGCTGCCATTTTTGGTGTGGCTGTCGGCAAATCTTTAAATGTTCGCCTGAGAACTTGTGGTGGGCAGATCGATCCAAATATCAATAATATCAATACCAACGTTGAAGAGATCGATAGTTTCAGTTTCTCTCCAGTATGCACCGCTGCATTTTGATCAAAGAGGCGACCTGGCTGTCTGTGTCTGTGCCGCTCCTGTCACTGTGCAGAGCAGACACACTTTGCTCCTCTCTAAATACATCCATGCCCCCCCCCACCCCACCCCACGTAGGGAATATACATCCGCCATAGTTATCATTGTTTAGATTCCAGTGGTTCCCGCATCAGGTCAGACTCAAACACACGGAGCTCTGAAGCAGACCTGTGCCTCGCTTAGTGTCCACTCTCTCTGGAGAAATAGAGACGAGCAGCGGCACAGACACCAGGGGCATCGGACCGGGGGTAAAACCAATACTGATTACCAGGGCCCAAGGGGAGAGAGGGCCCTTGAAAAGTCTGGAATATATTTTATTTTACCATTTTATTTTTATTTCCTAATAACATTTCATAATGCATATCAGATGAAATGTAAAGTTAGTGTATTGGCTGAATAACTTGGTTGATTGACCCACTACATTTTGTATACAAAAAGGTCTCACCTCCCCCCCCCTTGCTAATCCGCCAAATGGTTTAGTCCATCTTCACGCATTTTGTTTATGTTAGTTGAGCATCTGGTGGAGCGCAAACTTCTGCTGTAGAAATGTCTTTCTCAAAGAAAGCCAAATCATGCTACCAAAAAGAAAGGAAAGACAGGAGGTGAAGGAGAGAAAACGAAATGAGGGGAAACAATTGGTAACTGACTTCTTTTCAAAGAAAGGTGAGCACTAACTAGAAAACCAAATCCATGTTGCTAAACTGCTTGAATATCTCCGTGACTGTTAGCGCTAAAAACGGACTGAGACAACCCTTATAAAGAGCAGAACATGCACTTGATCATTTGGTTATACATGTAATCTGAGTCAAAGACTAAATACATAAACACTAACAATGCTGTTTGCATACAACACACCATTGTAATAGCCTCATTTAAAACATGTTTAATTTTAAATGAATAGGCTATAATGTCTATAATTAGCAGTAATAGGCTAATCAGTGTCATAGGTAGCTTGGTAGCTCATCGGTAGATACATATCATGTCAACATTAGAGTTATGTCAGATTTAGTCGAAGCAGATGTTAACATTGTGGAACACATGGCCCTCAGTTTCAGAAACTGTCCCACCAGGGAGTGGAGTAGCAACAGACCCCTCATCATCCTCTTTGGATTTGAGACAAGGTGAGCTTATATCAAAATTAAAGCAAACCATGTTTAGCCATTTTGACTGAAAGGTGTTTAGTAACACTAACATGTTAGTGTGTTTTATTATATTAGGTTACAATTAGGATAAGAGGTTAATATCAGATCAGAGGGGCGCAAAACTCAATCTCGCCTAGGGCAACCAAAGGGCTAGAACCGGCCCTGCTTATGCCTGCTTGTGTGTACAGACAGAGTGATGTTTTGTCTTCAAACTGGTTTTGTTTTGGTCTTAAAACACATTCGCCAGCGTGACAGTATTTCAACATATATACCTACAGTACCTGCTCTCTAGAGTCTGCATTTGAGTCCAATCACAGATCTGTGACACTGAGTTACAGTTATTAAACACGTAAATCAAAGTCTCTTTCTTAGTCCCGTTGTTAAATTAGTTGTTACTGCATGAGTGGGGTTTTCTATTTCTGTGTTTCTGCTGGCCATTCTTATACAGGTACATTCATATAAAGATGTCCCACTCTAATTAGTGTTGTAAATAGTTTAATAGATGTAATATGTTAATGTCATGTAGTATTCATATCTTATCATAACTTTCGTCGGAACAAAATTTCATCCTGAAAACATCTAAGGAGTAGTAGTTTGAATAATCAAGGGGTGGGTCTTTATTTCGTTTCCCGTCAAATGACTCAGGACTCACCATGGTGAGTAGGTGTCTTTAACTTCTCTGCTTTGCAAATATTTTATATCATTTTAATTAAATTCAACATTTCTTATTTTATTTCTGTTGTCAGTGAAATGTGTAATTGTAATTTGTCTTGTATTATTTCTGGTTGCATCAGGCTGCGAGAGAAGACCAGACAGACAGGTGAGTCATCTGATTTACTGAACTACAAGTTTGTATCAATGCATCTGTCACGAAGTAGAAACTGTGTAGGTACATCAGTCTGGATACACACATAACCAAACTAAAATGTGTCTTTATGTGTTTAAATGTTTTTAAATAGGCAGTTCAAAAACAAAGGCAACATTTGAAACAATTCTTTGGGAAAAGTGGAAGCAGACACTTTTGGATAGGAAGACGTCCAGTGTTGGTGCTGATCTTTTCAGATGTTTCTAAAAACTTTTCACTTTATTATTTTAGAGCTGCAGAACACATAAAAGACCCTTTCAGGACGAATGCTTTACTGATTATTTATCAAATGGTGAAACGGAAAGCAGAACGTACTGAAAGAGCTACTACAGTGCTCGTGGATGAGGTACGTCTGAGACTGTTATGAACTTGAAAACTAAATGTGCTATTCTTTTGGGCATACTGCTTGGCCCTGGCTGACATAGTGTATTTTTTACACAAAACAGAACATGATATCTCTGTGAATGTGTTTTGACTTTACAGATTCTTCAAAGCATCTTCTTTCTGGGAAAGATAAATAAAAATTAAAAAAACAGCATCCCCCAAAAAGTATTGTGACTGATGCCAAAATGCTTGAAGACTTAAAGAGCATCTATCCTCGGCCTTTTGACCTTTATTCCTCTCAACTGCCCGAGCGGAGTCCTTTCTCATGTGTGCTAGACATGGTAAGATGAAATCTTGTCAGAAGATAATACAATTGTTCTTTGTAAAGTTGTACAAGACTTATGCCTGCTTGCATTGTTTTTTAAGTGAGGACAGAGTAATGTTATGTCATCAAACTGGTTTTGCTGTCTTCCACAAAAACACAACCGCCAGCGTGACACTATTTCAACATAGTTACCTACCTGCTCCTCTAGAGTCTGCATTTGACTCCAATCACAGATCTGTGACACTGAGTTACAATTATTAAACACGTAAATCAAAGTCTCTTTCTTAGTTTAGTTTAGTTTAGTTTATTTAGCAGGACAATGTGCAGTTACATTAAAAAGATGGCTGCACCAGATTTAGCATTATGCTACTTTCCATCTGTAGTCCTCCACAATTATAATGACATAACAGAGTTGAGTTCATGACAAAAACAATAAACATAACATGTTTATACAACAAGACAGTTAAGACAATATAAACACAACAATGGAATAAAAAGCATTAGTGAGAGCAGGTCTGATGTTCTAAAAGGAAGTATTTAACTGCCCGCGAGAAGCTTTTAAAATTTGAGATATTCTTTAAATTGTTAGGAAGCCCATGCCATTCTTTGACTGCTTTATAGGAAAAGGCTGATTGAGAAAAAACTGATTTTTTTGAGGAACATTGCAATCACCCCTGGATACAGACCTCAAGGCTCTGTTTGTAAATTTAGAGCGTAGCTGTACATATGTTTTTAAAGGGGGTGGAGCGGCATCATTAAGAATTTTGTGAACCAAACGGATATTAGAATACCTGATCAAATTATCAAAGCTCAAAATACTGTACTTCTCCAGTATACTACAGTGGTGGTGCTGTCTAGGTTTTTTGTCTAGGATTTTCAAAGCTTGATTATGTAAAGATCTAAGAGGATTTAAAACAGTTTGTTTGGCTTGAGACCATGATGACATACAATACAATATATGCGATAAAATCATTGCATTAAAATAAGATTTTGCTGCTTCCAATGACAAAGAGCTTCTAATGTGCCTGAAGTTAGCAATATTCAATTTCAAAACACGACAAACCCTTTTAACATGTTTTTTAAAATCTAGTACAGGATCCAAGATCACTCCCAGGTATTTAACTTCTTCCACATTTTGGATCATATAACTATCCAAATAAATATGTGGGAGTGGACTTTGAATTTTTTTATTTGAGAAATACATTGTTACCGTTTTCTCTGTATTCAATGTAAGGCACAACTTGTTCATCCATTCTGTTGCTTTACTCATTGCCTCAGATAGTTTAGCAGCAACAATATTAACATTGGAACCGTGTGTATATAAAACTGTGTCGTCAGCATACATCAAGACCTCCACGTCCTCACAAATGGAAGATAGGTCATTGATGTACAAACTGAAGAGCAATGGCCCCAGAATAGACCCCTGGGGTACCCCTGTAATACAGGATCTAAACGGTGAAGTTTTATCATTTATTCTTACGCACTGGTAACGGTCTGCTAGATAAGATTGCAGCCAGCTAATTTTTTTTTTGGAAAAAAATTAAATTCCACAATTTTGTTAGCAGCACTGAGTGGTTAACGGTGTCGAATGCCTTAAGTAGATCCAAAAAAACGGCCCCAACCACTCCTCCCTTATCTAGACTGGATTTGATCACCTCAAGGAAATAACAACAAGCCGTGCCGGTGGAGTGTTTGGATCGGAAGCCAAATTGCATGGGGTGTAACATATTTCCATAGTTAAGGTGCTCAATCAGCTTTTCGGCAACAATTTTTTCAATTACTTTAGAGACTACAGGAAGTATACTTATGGGTCTATAATTTGTAATGTCTTTTATGTTTCCTGATTTAAAAATGGGCGTAACAATTGCCATCCTCGTGGTTAAATTAGTTTTTACTGCATGAGTGGGTTTCTGTGTTTCTGTGTTTCTGCCAGCCATTCTTATACAGGTACATACATATAAAGATGTCCCAATCCAATTAGTATTTTAAATAGTTTAATAGATGTAATGTGTTCATGTCATGTAGTATTCATATCTTATCTTAACTGTTATCGAAGGAGTGGTAATAATTTAATTCAAAATTTCTTATTTTATTTGTTTTATTTTCTGTCAGTGAAATGTGTAATTGTTGTAATTTGTAATTATTTCTGGTTGCGTCAGGATGCGAGAGAAGACCAGACAGATAGATAAGTCATCTGATTTACTTGAAAATATTTGCAAAGCAGAGAACTGAAAGACACCTACTCACCATGGTGAGCCAACATATGAACATATGAATACTACATGACATAAACACATTGCATCTATTAAACTATTTACAATACTAATTAGAGTGGGACATCTTTATATGAATGTATCTGTATGAGAATGGCCGGCAGAAACACAGAAATAGAAAACCCCACTCATGCAGTAACAACTAATTTAACCACGGGGACTAAGAAAGAGATTTTGATTTACGTGTTTAATAATTATAACTCAGTGTCACAGATATGTGATTGGACTCAGATGCAGACTCTAGAGAAGCAGGTAGATAAATACTTTGAAATAGTGTCACGCTGTCGGGTGTGTTTTTGTGGAAGATGCAAAACCAGTTTGAGGACATAACGTCACTCTATCCTCACTCAATGAACAATAAGAACACAAGAACACGCAAGCAGGCATACAGTAAGTCACGCATTGGACCATATCATCAGACACGATCCCCGATGTTAAAGATTTCCCGGAAGACTTTTGTTTGGTTTTCAAGTATTCTGATACAGAAATGAAAACAACACACGCAAACACACTACAGGGTTTTATATTGAAAAGTGTTTGTTACGACATCTTGTTATGACATCTTCTTCCGTTCATTTTATGGAGTACAACAGTGTTGTAGTACCGGAGACGGGTCTTGGTCTCAAGGCCACTTTTTGAAGGTATTTTTTTTATCGTAAGTATGTCATCTGTATGATAAAACAATATGTCATGTATTATTTGTGAAGCATTTGAACTCAAGGCAAATATCCCTCTGGGGACAATAAAGAATAGCTTGCAAAATGATATGCCCCCCTATGTCCCTATGATATGTGAAAATTAAAACCTTGTCGTAGGACTATAGCAAGACTGGGCGTGAGACTGGGTTGATTTAAACAACTGACCCACTTTTTGGTTTAATATTGATGCATTTGTATCTTCATTGTTAAAATAAATACTTTAATCAAAAGAATTGAAGCACCGTAAGAATTCTACTTACAATATTTAATATTCAAGGATTCAGGTTCAACACGCTCATTTCAGTAGATCTGAATAATGTTTTAATGTTTTAAACTAAGCTGAAAGTCTGAGCCACTTAATTAAATCTGGTAATGTATTTACACAGTGTAACTTCAAGACGCAAAGGCATGAAGGAGAGAGCAGGGGGCCAAAGCATTTCGCTGCACTTGAAACTCATTGTGGGGTGAAGAAATTTCCATCCCATGTAAAGTTGTGCTGTCTCAGCAGACGTTCAAGCTCTGTCTGGACACTCCTTTCAGCCCTCCGCCTGTTCTCCTCCATGTTATTTGCCACTATTAGTCTTGCTTGCTCTCTAACTTCTTCGACATTTTTAAACAAGTTGCTCAGACTTTCAACTTCAGCACAGTTACCGTAGGGCCACTCTTGGTCTGTTGGACTTCTCAAACCAAACATATTCCCACATGCTCTGCAAGGAGGCAGGAGTGTACCTTGAAGGATGTTAAACGCCTCACACCTGACATTCTCTGGCAGTCTGATGGTCCCATCAAAATCTGGTATATTGGCATTATTTAGGTAGTAGGTCATCACTGCACCAGCCACATTACTGTCCCAGGAGCTAAGACAGGACGCAGCAACCATGATTCTACCAGGAATACGCCCAGCAGTGGACATGGAGACACCATAGTACCTGACTGAATTTGGGATCTGAGAGACACAGATGGTGGAGGAGATAAGAGGACTTGTTCTACCCCTCCTCAGTTGTTTGGTGATCTCTCGCACCTTCCTCTTTATTTCCTCTTCATTCTCTTCTCCAGTCAGGAGGACAATCTGCAAGCAGTCACACAAGTACTTCGTTACTGTACTCAAGTAGATTTTTCAGACATTTTTACTTTACCTTTTTCTTTGTGGCGACTTTTTACTTTTAAATTTTAACACGAATATCGGTACTTTCTACTCCATACATTTTTTTAAATTGGCTCGTTACTTTGGTTTTTACAAGAGGTCACAATGTCAGGGAATAGCGCGGACACGCGACTCACACCACGAGTGGGTGCGTGCACCACACAGAGTAAAAAGTGTTTAAAAGCTGTTTAATAATTCATATTTTATCCTTTATTTTCTTTCCAGAAGCCATATGTGAGCACACACATACATGTAGATTCCTTTAAATGAAGATTAAAAAAGAGAAACTTTATCTGTGAATTCTCGCAGAATCACAATTGAATTCATATCTTTCTTCTCAGTCAGAATCTTATTAACCTGGAGTCCCAGTCTCTGTCACAATAATCATACATGTGATGTTTCAGGCCTATTGGCAGACATCCATTTAAAATGTAGGCAGTGGCATATAAAGAGCCTTTTCTCCATGTCCACTGCGGTTTCTCAGCTTGTACTCTAGTAACATTTATGTGGTCCAGGTAGCTTTGCATAAAAAATGGTTGTCATTCGCAAGGCTACTTTTACTTTTATACTTTAAGTAAATTTCCAAGCCTGTACTTTGTTACTTTTACTTGAGTAAAGAAGTTAAATCAGTACTTCTACTTTTACCAGAGTATTGTTTAACACAAGTATCTGTACTTCTACTTGAGTACGAGAAGTGAGTACTTTTGCCATCTCTGCATAAATGCATCAAATCATTTTGAAACATACTGTAATATTTGAGAATGTTAAGGAGAAGTAGCAGTCCTGTATAACTTTACAAAGAACAATTGTATTATCTTTAGACAAACTTTCATCTTACCATATCTAGAACACATGAGAATGGACTCCGCTTGGCCAGTTGAGAGGAATAGTGGTCAAAAGGCCGAGGGAAGATGATCTTTAAGTAATCCAGCATTTCAGTATCAGTCACAATACTTTCTGGGGGATGCTGTGGATCATTTATCTTTCCCAAAAAGAAGATGCTGTGAAGAGTCTGTAAAGTCAAAACACATTGAAAGAGATATCATTTTCTGTGTTGGTAAAAAATACACTATGTCAGCCAGGGCCAAGCAGTATGTCCAAAAGAATAACACTTCAAGTTTTCAAGTTCATAACAGTCTCAGACGAACCTCATCCACGAGCACTGTACGTTCTGAATTCAGTTTCCAACATTTTGTTAATAATCCAGAAAGCATTCGTCCTGAAAGGGTTTTCCAGCCATTCTGCAGCTCTAAAATAATAAAATTAAACATTTTTAGGAAATCTGAAAAGATCAGCACACCAACACTGGACATCTTCCCACATTTCCTAAAGAACTGACTGTTTCAAAGGTGGTTTTTAAATGTATTTAACATATTTAAAATTAAAATATATAAAGACAAATTTTAAACAACAGTTGGCTGTGTGTGTAGCCAGACTGAGGATATGAAGTACCTAAACAGACATGACAGATGCATCAATACTAACTTAGTAGTAGTTCAGTAAATCAGATGACTCACCTGTCTGTCTGGTCTTCTCTCGCAGCCTGATGCAACCAAAAATAATTCAAGACAAAATACAACAATTACACATTTTACTGACAACAGAAATAAAATAAGAAATGTGGAATTAAATCAAAAAGATATGAAATATTTGCAAAGCAGAGAACTGAAAGACACCTACTCACCATGGTGAGCCCTGAGTGATTGAAGAGAAACTAAATAAAGGCCAGTCCCGCCCCTTGATGATTCAAACTACCACTCCTTTAACAGGATAATATGAACTTACGATGACAGTAACGATAACATATGAATACTACATGACATAAACACATTGCATCTATTAAACTATTTACAATACTAATTAGAGTGGGACATCTTTATATGAATGTATCTGTATGAGAATGGCCGGCAGAAACACAGAAATAGAAAACCCCACTCATGCAGTAACAACTAATTTACATTACATTACATGTCATTTAGCTGACGCTTTTATCCAAAGCGACTTACAATTAAGTGCATTCAACTGAGAAGGACCAAACTCTAGACAACAAGTAGTAAGTGCAAGTACATTAGCTTTAAATAAGCAAAGCTACAAAGAAACGTATAAAAGTGCAGGTTCAAGAGTTTTTTTATTATTTTTTTTTTTTATTATCCGAGGTATAATATCCGAGGTATCTTTCAGCCATCCTGATGTCGATGGGGAGCTCGTTCCACCATTTAGGAGCCAGGATAGTGAACAGTCTGGATTTGGTTGAGTGATTAGTTCTCCCTCGCTGTGAGGGGGCAGCAAGCAGTTTGGCTGATGCAGAGCGAAGGGAGCGGGTTGGGGTATATGGTTTGACCATGTCCTGGATGTAAGCTGGGGCTGATCCGTTCATGGCCCTGTATGTTAATACTAGTGTCTTGAAGCGGATTTAACCACGGGGACTGAGAAAGAGACTTTGATTTACGTAATTATTTAGTTTAATAATTATAACTCAGTGTCACAGATCTGTGATTGGACTCAGATGCAGACTCTAGAGAAGCAGGTAGATAAATACTTTGAAATAGTGTCACGCTGTCGAGTGTGTTTTTGTGGAAGATGCAAAACCAGTTTGAGGACATAACGTCACTCTATCCTCACTCAATGAACAATAAGAACACAAGAACACGCAAGCAGGCATACAGTAAGTCACGCATTGGACCATATCATCAGACACGATCCTTGATGATAAGGATTTCCCTGAAGACTTTTGTTTGGTTTTCAAGTATTCTGATACAGAAATAAAAACAACTCACGCAAACACACAATACAGGGTTTTATATCGAAAAGTGTTTGTTACGACATCTTGTTACGACATCTTCTTCCGTTCATTTTATGGAGTACAACAGTGTTGTAGAACCGGAGACGGGTCTTGGTCTCAAGGCCACTTTTTGAAGGTCTCGTCTCCGAATCAACCACATTTTTACTTGGTCTTGTCTCAGTCTCGGATAAAAAAAGGACCCATCGTCTGTAATCAAATTTGTCTGCCTAAACCTTAAAGTGCACCTATTATATAACATTTTCAGGTTCATACTTGTATTTTGTGGTCAGTAACTTTGCCAAAATAACAAATTGGAGGTGTGCAACAGAAAAAAAGTGGTTGTGCCATATCTAATTATATGAACGCTCATTCAACAGCATTCACAGTATTGTTCTCCTGTTCTTTATTCTTCCATTTTCTTCTTCCGTACATTTTGTGCTCGTCTCTAACTTCTGCATACGTTCAGCTACAAAAACTATTCAAATATCAAAATGTTCAGCTCTTTAAAGACATGACGGCTCCTCTTCAACTTTTGTTCTGCTATTTATACTTTTTCAAATATTAAGCTTTTTTCAACTTTTTTTATTACAATGAAAGTGAGATGCAGACTTTAAATCCTTCAAATCCTCATCTACTTCAAAATGCTACTCCTCCTTTATACTTTCACCTACAGATGTGATTCAAACTTTAAATCACTCATGAAAAATCAAGTTTAAGTTTAGTGTTCCTTTCAGCCATTTTCTGTGTTTATAAAGGGTGTGTATTGCGTGACTAACAGTGGGTGATGTCATGGCTAGAGCACGGATAACCGAGAAAGTAGCCTGATCTTAGTCTCTTCTCTATAACTTGCTCTCATGCTCACAATTTTTACTTGTCACAAACAATTAATACATTAAAAAGTGTTCTTGTCTTCTTTCAGGTAATGTGCTCACGAAAGCTATAGGCTCTTGAGCCAAAACGTAAACAAAGTGTATTTTGAAACTGCGATTTCAGAGTATTTTTTTATTTTTATCTACACAAATTACAGTATATATACCAATACATTTTCAAAGGCCTTGTGGCACTCACAAATCAGGTCATTTCACTGATACCACCTATAGTTTAAGCTGTCTGAGGCTTCTTTTCGCAGGTCGCTCAGTGTCTCTTAAAGGGAGCAGTCCAACAGCAGGTGATACGATCGTCAGCTGATTACGTAGATCAAAGGGATCTCCGCTGCGTTTACAAATATGATCACAATTAGTAAGCATGATGCAGCATTTTTGCCAGACAGTCAAATTGCAACTACAGATAGTGTACAGATATGAACATTAACAGAACATCTCTCTCACACACACACACACACACACACACACACACACACACACACACACACACACACACACACACACACACACACACACACACACACACGCATAGACACTTCAAGTAAACCTTTACTTCTTTTGAATTCACTCAAGCTCATTTAAGTCCTTGCTGTAAAACTCCCATTTGAACTTCTTTAATTACTTAGTACATATTGGAATTCTTCATACATATTTAAAGGGTAACTATCTTTTTTATCTATGTATTTCCCCATGCATTTGTATCTAAAAGACTGATGTGACCAAAATTCTTTGAATTTTGTCCAGTATTGAGGGAGATCACAATGACGGGCCTGCGTGTACCGAGCTACAATGTAACCTAATGGGGCAACTGTGGAGCCTTGCTTTTTATGCACTACAAGTGATTTTTTTTTGCTACTGACAGGCTCAGAATGTTACTAAAAGTGTCTGACAACATTATTGATTGGATGTGACTTTTTGTCCGAAGACAGTGGTGTGGAGAGCGCAACGCAACACAAGAAAAAGGCATTCAGGATGTCTGTTGTTTCGGAGTATGCTGCAGAAATTATAGGCTCCTGTTAAATAAAAGTTTGGATGGCACCTGTATTCATTTAAGCCAGAGTACAACGTTATGGACGAAGAGAGAGAGAGAGCGAGAGAGCGAGAGGCAACGGAAGGAGGAAGGTGAAGCAGCGGCTAGAGGACTGTGGGGCTTGGGATATTGGTAGTGCTCCTGTGGGTGCTGTGCCCCTATAAGCCCATAGAATACGTTTTCAGTGATGAAGCACCCCTAAAACTCATCTCAGCACCCATGAAAAATAAAGTGTGATTCTGTGAAATCGTTTAGTGCTCAAACCTTATTACTTTTGCAAACCTGATTTTAGCGATGGAATAGGATAAATGACGACAGGCTCAGCTCAGTTGTAGCCTAAACTCAACAGCCTATCTGCAATTCCCTGGACGAAGGCGCCTCAGCCTACTGTTCAGTCTGCGCAGATAACTTTGGGGAATTTGGTCGTCAGAGTATGGCTACTTTCAACCACTGAAAAGGTATGGCTAATGGATTAGTTATTAATTAGGCTACAGGTGTAGTATCTGAGGAAAAAATCTGTGATCCCTGATCACAATGATGGCAATTATATCTGAATTAGCTTAGCTTATTCACCACGGAGTCCAATTTTGTTGTGCAACGTTAGACAAAATTGCTAACTGTAGGCATGTGTAGCTTAGGAGTAGCTAGCCTACAACGAGTTTTTAAAGTGTGCTATTAATATCTCCCTACCAGACATTTTCTTATTTTTAACTGTCAATGCCAATGAAAAATAAATAATTCAACCTGACGGATCATCAGACTCATTCATATCAGAACTGGAACACTGGAACAACAAACCCTGACACACAGTCAGTTTCCCCATAGATGGATATACGTTGTTGTTTTTTTTAAAGAAAACAGCCAGGTTCAGGTGAGAAAGTATAAGATAAGCCTTTAACATTATCCCACTGCACTGAACAGCAACCCCATATTCACATGTGTTATAAATAGGTGAATTTATAACCTCCGGTAGCCTACACGATACATTCTCTGTTGATTAGTCGATTACATTTGCGTTCTGGTTAATAGCACAAAGGAGTGAGGAGAATAGAGAGGGAGAAGGGCAGAAAGAGCACGATGAACAAGGTGAGAAATTGGCTAGGTAGCCTATATGACATACTGTATATATATATATATATATATATATATATATATATATATATATATATATATATATATATATATATATATATATACATACATACATATATATATAGGACAGTGGTACTGTACGCATCCTTGGCATTTGCAAACAGGAGGTCCCGAGTTTTATTGTCTCTTGTGGGGCAGTTAATATATTGTTGAAAGTCTGGGAGGTATTTATCCAGTAAAACATGACTCAAATCTCCAGTGATAACCATGAAGGCATTGGGCTGCTGCGTCTGAAGATTTGAGACAGTGGTGTGGATGACGTCAGCAGCTGCCTCCACATCAACAGATCATGGAATGTAAACAACGGTCACTATGGCGGACGTGGGGGGGGGGGGGGGGGGGCATCTTTGATCAAACTGCAGCGGTGCATACTGGAGAGAAACTGAAACTATCGATCTCATCAACTTTGGTATCACTAGTTCTCAGGCGAACATTTAAAGATTTGCTGACAGCCACGCCAAAAAATGGCAGCAGGTACAAGCTACAGAAAAGTAAATAACACCTGTTGTATTTTTTTTCCTTTTCAGTGGTGTGAGCTAAATTTATACTTCATTAAAAGACTTAATAATGAATAGTTAACAGAATAGTTAATTGTCTAGTTTATTGATCATTTTAACATTTTAAAATGTATTTGCCAGATTGATACGGTATGTAACCTGTTGTTTCAAAAAGGCTCAAATTCTGAAATTATATTATTCTATTATTCCATTGCAGTACTTTGATAATTTATGAATATTTTTCCACCACTCCTATGTAATAAATTTTGTTTTTTTGGGGACAGAGAGCCAGAATGGAGTTGGTCCTGAAATCCGCCTACCAAATAAAATTTAGGTGAATGGGAATTTTTGTTTATTCAGTCCATGTTGAGAAATCACAAATTTGTGTCAGCGGTCTTTCAAATGTGAGCAACATTGTACACTCTATTATTAGACCCTTAAGTGTCAGTTTTCTGATTGTGATCCAGCATCACTTCCTACTCCTATAATTTAAAGTTTCATGGGTTCTTCCATGGTGCGCTTCCACAGATGGTTGTGGGTGATGGTATCTGACCTGTAGATACCAAACAGTGGTAGGACCTGGACTACAAAACCTCCCATGTTCTCCTATAGAACAGAAATGGGACAGGAGCACATTGATTTCACAATTGAAGAGATACTTTGCCAACCAGTGTTGTAGTACTTGAGATGGGTCTTGGTCTATTGTAGAGATCAGTTTCAAGACCACATTTTGAAGGTCTCGTCACAGAATCAACTGCATATTTACTCGGTCTTGTCTCGGCCTCAGATAAAGAGGACTCTAGATTTTATTTCAAGACCAACTGCAGGGATATCACTAAATGGCCTGTGCATTGTCTTAATTTATGTGTTAACATTATTACATTGATTGGATGTAAAAGTTCCTGCTTGAAATGCAACCATAACTTGACTCATTTGTAATTTGAAATTTGTTAACAGTAACTCCCTCTCCCCGCTACCTTAACACACACTCAGACAGGATATGATGCCCTGGCTGTCTGGGAGGTGTCAGCCATTGTCTGTAATAAGATTTGGCTACCTAAACTATAAGGAGTTTATGTGCAAAACAACATCTAAAAAAACACACAGCAGTGTAACGCTGACTGAGAAAGCTGGGACCATTTAAATTTTGTATCAGCTATACATTTTAGCTAGTTAGCTAGTTGTGTATATACCATATGTTTCAGGGATCTAGTGTGGGTTTAGAAGTACCGTTGTGTACCTAAAAGGGTACAAACGCTTGTCGCAGGAGAGGTACCCTTTTGAAAGACAATTCAGTAACCTTCTCTTTCATTTTGTACCATCAAATTAGTCAAAAGGTACAGTTCTGGCCTCTTAAAAATACAATACTTTATTCTTAAGGGAACATAAAAAGTTTACCTGTAAGAATATTTTCTAGTACCTCCTGTTTTGAGTGTGAAGAGTTAGTATGGGACTCACACTGGTCTGGTCTTGTTGCCGACTTTAAACCAGCTCTGAGTCATTGTGGGTGGTGTGCACCCACACTGTCATGACACAGAACTAAATAATTAACATATCTTTTTGAAGGTTGCAAGATTGTTATCTTTTATCTCTTTCAGGTCGGCAAATCAGCTGTCTGGTCTAACAAATTTCAATGAATGTGAATGGACAACAGGTAGCTACACATATTTGCATCACACATCATAAAACCATGCTATGATAAGTGTTTTCTCTATTCCATCAAACTCTTCTTGTCTGGCATGTGTTGCAGGTTCAGAATACCTGAAATGGGTGTCAGACTTTGTGTCCAACAACAGACACGAGACTTTCAGCTTGAAGAATCCAGCTGGCGCCACATGGAAGATAGGAGACCTGGACGATACTATTTATAGTGGGGAAGATTATGAGGTGACAGGTTGGGGAAAGTTTTACCTTCCTGAGAAAGTAAGTATGCAGGTTGTAGGGGTAGTAGAGGGGATCTCGTGCCCGTGTGACCAGCTCGTTGTGATGACCTGCTGTGAGGACAGACAGGTGTATGCCTATGATGGAGAGAAGCTGCATCTGGTGGCTTCAAGCCTGCAGCAGCTAAGGGACGAGGGAATAAAGTATCCAGGGTCCAGGAGCTATTACAATGGGGAGGCCTTCAAAGATATGGTGAGAACTTAGATAAGTTGCTGAACAAGCAAGGCTTTGTGACTCTGATGAACCTGTGGGCCCTGATAACTATGGGTTATATTGTCTGTTTTGTGTAGACCGAGGAGGACTGGGACAAAGTGAACAAGAGGCTGGACCAAGAACACCATGAACTGGTGATGTCAAAAAAGACTGAATTCCTTATGCATCTGAAATCAATCAAAGACAACCTAGGTGGGCATCCTTTTCTTTCCTGCTTTCAGTTGTGTTTTGTATGGAATAATTAATTAATCAGCAATTATCCTTTCACAGGGAAGCCAGAGATCCTTCAGCAGCAGACTGCTGCACCCTCAGTGCAAGGAGCGCTACCGCAGCAGTCAGACTCTTTAATGCAACATCATAATGTAGCACTGTTAGCTGTTTCTGCAATATGAGCCATCTGGACAATATTCTGCACTAAACATTTATTTATTTATTACTCTTTGTTACCTTCGACTGTGCAATATTTCATTTCTATTCATCCGCACCTTACTCATCTGTATATCTGTGTATATATATTGTCTGTTTATATAAAGATTGTGTAAATATGTTTTTTTCATTACTATTATTATTATAACTAATTCAATGTTTTCTACTTCTTATACTTCATGTATATTTTTTCTCCTATGTCTAATTAATGTGCATTTATGTTATTCTGATGTGTGTACATTTTTCTTCTTCTTTTGAGCTGCTGCAGCACAGGAATTTCCCCAGTGTGGGATTAATAAAGTCTATATTATCTTATCTTATATTATCTTATCTTATCCTCCAAGCAAAACATACACATTTCACAGAAGTGCCCCTTGCCGAGTTTTAAACACAGAACCCACTTACCTTCAATATTTTTTATAATATCTTATGGTATTTTTTATAAAGTGTTATTAGTGGAGATGAGTTTTACTGTGAATTTGTTGAACTATGAAAAGAAGCTAGAAAGCATTATTAAAGTGTAACTCATAATTAAAAGCGTAATTAGGATGGAAGGGCCTCTTTTAAGATTTGTCGTATTGTCGTTTTCGGTCAAATGGCCTTTTGAATGGGAGTGCTAGGGGCACTACTATGATAGCATCAAAATCTCTATTTCTAAAAGACTAAGAAGGCTCTAACACAGTGGTCAGAAAGAACAGGGGAGACACTTTGTTTCTCCCACTATGATTCTAGAGTCGCTACTCGCTCTGAAGGTTGAGAAGAAACTTGAGCGTCTAATAATAGAGAGTGTTGCATGTTGCTCAGATTTTAAAGACTGCTGATGCAAATTTGTCATTTGCCAACATTGGCTGTATAAATAAATTACCCATTCACCTCAGTTGTATAGAGCAGGGAGGTTTTGGAACGAACTCCATTCTGGGTCTCTGTCACCAAGAAAACAAAATTAGTTTTGTTAAAAGTAGTGGTGGAAAAATAATAATAATAATAAATAAAAAATAATTTTGAAACACCAGTTTACATACCGTATCAACAGAAAACAACTAACCTAAATATGGCAAATACATTTTAAAATGTTAACATGATCAATAAACTAGACAATGAACTATTCTGTTTCATTATTAAGTTTTAAAATGATGTATACATTTACCTCACACCACTGAAAAGGAAATACAATACAACAGCTGTTATTTACTTTTGCTGCCATTTTTGGTGTGGCTGTCGGCAAATCTTTATATGTTCGCCTGAGAACTAGCGGTGGGCAGATAGATCCAAATATCGATAATATCAATAGCAGCGTTGGTATTGATATTGATCAATACCAGTGTAGTGAGATACATACTTTAGTTTCAGTTTCTCTCCAGTATACACCGCTGTGGTTTCATCAGTCATAGTTGCCGCTGCTGTCACAGAGCAGAGCAGACACACTTTGTTCCTCTCTTAATACATTCCTGCTCATCCCTCCTCTTGTGATTTGATGATCATTTTTCATTTGCACAGAAACTGGTTGTGAGTCATCTTTTCAGTGTCAATATTATCAGCCTTTGTCTATTTAATTCAACTTAATTTAACTTAAAGGGGCTTTACTAACATGGGTAACACATTTACATTGCCAGAGAACAGGAGACAAGCGTAAGGAGAATGCAGAAGACAAAAGGTAGGTCCTGTCCGGGATCTTGAAGTGGAGAGGGTAAGCGATTTTAAATACCTGGGTGTCCACATCAGTGAAGACCTCACTTGGACACCTAACGTCACGCAGCTGGTCAAGAAGGCCCAACAGCGGCTGTATTTTCTGAGGAGGCTGAGGAGGTTTGGCATGTCGCCTAAGATCCTCAACAACTTCTACAGCTGCGTTATCGAGAGTGTACTGACCAATTGCATTACTGTGTGGTACGGCAGCACTACTGTCATGGATCGCAAACGCCTGCAGAGAGTGGTGAAGACTGCACAGAAGATCACCAGGACTCCACTGCCCTCTCTACAGAACATCTACTACTGCAGAGTCCACAGGAGAGCTGCTTCAATCCTCAAAGACCCCTCCCACCCCCAGCATGGACTGTTTGCACTTCTACCCTCAGGACGGAGGTACAGAAGTGTGAAATGCAGGACCTCAAGATTAAAAAAACTCTTTTTTCCCCTCTGCCATCAGATTCCTATACAGCCAATAGGAGCTTGTAACCAGGGACATAACTGTTTAATTTTATTACATTGTTTAGAACTGCACTACCTCACTTTTTATTGCTTTTATTAAGAAATGCACTATTTCAATTTTAACTTTATTGCCTTATTTTTTTGTATGATATTGTATTTATTTTATGACATTTAGTGCTGACGGCAAAGTAAGAATTTCATTGTGCAGGGAAACATGCTTTCTGTCTGTGCATATGACAATAAACTCTTTTGAACTTTGAACTTCCCTCAGACTCATCCCCCAGAAACCGTTCCAGAGACCCAGCCTAAACCCCATCTCTGAAATAATAATTAATAAAGGCTGGTTTAAAGTATTTCATCCTGCCTCAATGTATTAATGCGGTATGTGTTGCTGTTCTCTAATGTCATCACTCGACAGTTGCTCGATTTCAGACACTGTGTTTCGTCTTTCAAGTTGATCTTTGAATATGTTAAAATAGGCTAAAATATGGATTTATTTATTAATTTTTCATATTCACTCACGTTCAACTTGACAAAAGAAGGATTTCCATTTGCCTGTTTGTCGTACATGTCACACACCCACACACACACACACACACACACACACACACACACACACACACACACACACACACACACACACACACACACACACACACACACACACACACACACAGACAAACACACACACACAAACACTCTTTCTCTCACACACACACACACACACACACACTCTTTCTCTCTCACGAGTTGAACTTTACAACTGTTTTGGTATTGACCAAACTGTGTCTGAATTTTTAATCTCAATTACTTATTATTCTAATCCTTTATTAACTGATTTATATTATAATAATACCACTTTTAACCGGCATTCTTTTGACAAAGATTTGTAACAAACTTGTACATCTACTGGACACATTTTATTGGCTTCATACATCAAAATGATTTCTCACAGTGCAACAGCATATTTCTTATAGTTATAAGCTCACACATGTATCAACAACATGTCAAACTCTATCAATTTTCTCTTCTGTTAAGATCCGTCCTGGTGCTTGATGTTATCATCTCTTTGACAAATGATGACTTCTTTCAGGTTGCAGGACACAAAGTCAAAACAAATATCATGCATTTGAGTTAACACCAGTGTAATTTTATTATGAATGACTTACACATTATAACTTTAAGATGCAAAGGTATGATTAAAAAGGAAAGAGCAGGGGGCCAAAGCATTTCGCTGCACTTGAAACTTATTGTGGGGTGAAGAAATTTCCATCCCATGTAAAGTTGTGCTGTCTCAACAGACGTCTAAGCTCTGTCTGGACACTCCTTTCAGCCCTCTGCCTGTTGTCCTCCATGTTATTTGCCACTATTAGTCTTGCTTGCTCTCTAACTTCTTCGACATTTTTAAACAAGTTGCTCAGACTTTCAACTTCGGCACAGTTACCGTAGGGCCACTCTTGGTCTGTTGGATGTCTCAAACCAAACATATTCCCACATGTTCTGCAAGGAAGCAGGAGTGTACCTTGAAGGATGTTAAACGCCTCACACCTGACATTCTCTGGCAGTCTGATGGTCCCATCAAAATCTGGTATATTGGCATTATTTAGGTAGTAGGTCATCACTGCACCAGCCACATTACTGTCCCAGGAGCTAAGACAGGACGCAGCAACCATGATTCTACCAGGAATACGCCCAGCAGTGGACATGGAGACACCATAGTACCTGACTGAATTTGGGATCTGAGAGACACAGATGGTGGAGGAGATCAGAGGCCTTGTTCTACCCCTCCTCAGTTGACTGGTGATCTCTTGCACCTTCTTCTTTACTTCCTCTTCATTCTCTTCTCCAGTCAGGAGGACAATCTGCAAACAATCACACACATTATCAAGCTGCTGCTGTCCCCACAAATGCATCAAATCATTTTGAAACATACTGTAATATTTGAGAATGTTAAGGAGAAGTAGCAGTCCTGTACAACTTTACAAAGAACAAATGTATTATCTTTTGACAAACTTTCATCTTACCATGTCTAGAACACATGAGAATGGACTCCGCTTGGGCAGTTGAGAGGAATAGTGGTCAAAAGGCCGAGGGTAGATGTCCTTTAAGTAATCCAGCATTTCGGCATCAGTCACAATACTTTCTGGGGGATGCTGTGGATCATTTATCTTTCCCAAAAAGAAGATGCTGTGAAGAATCTGTAAAGTCAAAACACATTCAAAGAGATATCATTTTCTGTGTTGTGTAAAAAATACACTATGTCAGCCAGGGCCAAGCAGTATGTCCAAAAGAATAACACTTCTAGTTTTCAAGTTCATAACAGTCTCAGACGTACCTCATCCATGAGCAGTGTAGTATCTCTTTCAGTACGTTCTGCATGCAGTTTCACCATTTTGTCAATAATCCGTAAAGCATTTGACCTGAAATGGTCTTCCTGCCATTCTGCAGCACTAAAATAATAAAATTAAACATTTTTAGGAAATCTGAAAAGATCAGCACACCAACACTGAACATCTTCCCTCCTTTCCCAAAGAAGTGACTGTTTCAAAGGTTGTTTTTAAATATATTAAATATATTGAAATTTAAAACATATAAAGATAAATTTTAAACAATTGTCTGTGTGTGTACCCAGACGGAGGATGTAAAGTACCTAAGCAGTGTCTACTTTGTGACAGATGCATCAATACTAACTTGTAGTTCAGTAAATCAGATGACTCACCTATTTGCCTGTTCTTCTGTCGCAGCCTGATGCAACCAGAAATAATACAAGACAAATTACAACAATTACATATTTCATTGACAACAGAAATGTCCAACTTGAGAAAACTTTTTGCACACCTCTTTCGCCTCTTGAGAGAAAATCCCGCACACTGACCACGGTCAGGGATTTTCTCTCAACTGACAACAGAAATGAAAAAAAGCAACATATAATGTAATTATAGTGATATAAACTATTGGCAAAGCACAGAACTTAAAGACATCTACTCACCATGGTGCAGCCCTGAGTGATTTGACCAAAAAGGAGAAGAATGCAAACCCCGCCCCCCGATGATTTGCACTACTCCTTAGATGTTTTCATGTTATGAACTTACGATGGCAGTTACAATAAGAATATGAATACTACATAACATACACACATTACATCTATTAATTTTTTTTCAATACCAATTAGAGTAGGAAGTCTTTAGGAAGTCTGTATATCTGCATGTGTGTCTCTCTCAATTGTTGGGTCTTTGTAAATTATAGAGTGCTGTCTAGACCTACTCTATCTGTAGTGTCCTGAGATAACTTCGGTTAACAATTGACACTATAAATAAAATTGAATATAAGTGTATGTAAATTGCCCGTGGAAACTCATTAAGGGTAAAAACACATTATGAACTGATGTATTGTTTGAGATAATACATTACACACTATTATAAAGGCTAAAATAATAAAACTTCATTACCCAGAGAATTAGTTACCTAACCTAAAAAGCAGCAAAAAACTTTGCTTAAAGGGGCGCTATGCAGTTTTAGCAATTTCTTCGCTGTTTTCTCTTTTCTCGGAATAGATATTTGGCAGCTCCTATGTTTACTTACCACACTTGTCTCTGAAAGTTGCAAGGGTGGTTTGTCCGTTCACAGGCGCTTGGGGGAAGCGAGATGACCACCATTCAACCAGAAAAAAGTCCTATAACCATTACAATGGCTCCGAACCTGTTCAGTTCAGGTAAATGAAGCTAAACAAACTGCATAGTTCCCCTTTAACTTGAAAGGGGAATTGGAAAACCCACTCATGCAATAACAACTGATTTAACTACGGGGACTAAGAAGGAGACTTTGGCGAAAACCATCATTTGAGGAAATAACCACACTGTTCTCATCCAAACACACTCACACGCAAGCATGCATAAATCACGTACAGTATACCTTCAGTATGGTGTCTGATGTTAAAGATTTCCATGAAGTCTTTTGTGGGGTTTTCAAGGATTCGGATACAGAAATGAAAACAACACACACAAACACACAATACAGGGTTTCTCTTCTTCCTTCATGTGTTTTATGGATGCCCAAAACTTCCACATACTTGTATCTACAAAAAACATTCAAATATCAAAATGTTCAGCTCTTCCAAAGTTGTTCAGCTTTGGGTTCCCTTTCTTCTGTAGTACAGTCCAAACTGAGAAGTCTTGGTGTTATATTCGATTGTAACATGTATTTTGATCAATATATGAAATCACTGACCCGCACTTGTTTCTTTCAAATAAGAAACATTGCCAAATGTAGAGCTGTTGTTTCGCATTCTGGGCTTGAGATGATCATTCTCGGTTTTTATATCATCCCGGCTTGATTACTGCAACTCCATTTTCACCTGTCTCAACAAGTCCTCCCAGGAACATCTACAACTGGTCCAGAACTCTGCTGCAAGCCTGTGGACCAGGTCAAGCTATATCAAATAAACGTATTATGTATTAAGGACATGATTAAGGAAATGTATGCTTTTTAAAATACAAAGCTTATTCCTTTTTTATATACTGGAACTCAATCTTCCAATCCTCTTTGCCTAGTCTACTTTGAAATGCTTTTCCTCCGGCATACTTTCAGCTAGGGACTTAATTTAAGCTTAATACTTATTTACAAATTCAAACTCCATTCAATCCTTATAATCATCCACATCTGTCATTCATTAGGAGTTTAATACACATATTACATCCCATTTTTGTTCAACACAGCTATTTGAGGTCTAATTTGACCCACCCATTTCTCACTTTGTCAACTCAGATGGAACGTCAGATAGCATCAGCTTTAATAAAAAATTATATTCCACGCATTAAACTTTCTACATTTGTCAACTGGTTTATTCAGGGTTAAATACAGAGTAGAATTTGAGTAGATATTTTGTAAAAAAAAAAGCATTTTAAAAACATGTGCAATAAAACTGTTTAAGAAAAGAGAAGTCTGTACGGTTTGTGCAGGGTCTGTTGGGAGAGAGGGGATTAAGGTTTGACTGAAATTAGGTTCTCAGTCCCAGCTTGGGATGCCTCTGTGGACTTTTTATTTTCTTCTTGGAGGATCTCTGGCTTCGCCGTGAAAGGATAATTAGTGATTGATAATACGAGAAACAAATGAAAAAAAATATTATCCTGCAGCAAAGAGAAAGACGCCCACCTATTGGATCGATTTGAGATTCTTAAGGAATTCAGACTTTTTTGACGTCACCTGTTCATGGTGCTCTTGTTCCAGCCTTTTCTTCACTTTGTCCCAGTCCTCCTCGGTCTACACAAAACAGACAATATAACCCATAGTTATCAGGGCCCACAGGTTCATCAGAGTCACAAAGCCTTGCTTGTTCCCAGCACCTTATCTCTCCATATCTGTGAAGGCCTCCCCATTGTAATAGCTCTTAGATCCTGAATACTTCATTCCCTTGGCCATTAGCTTCTTCAGGCTTGAAGCCACCAGATGCAGCTTCTCTCCATCGTAGGCATACACCTGTTTGTTCTCACAGCAGGTTATCAGAACGAGCTGGTCACACGGGCACGAGATCCCCTCCACTACACCTACAACCTGCATACTTTCTCAGGAAGGTAAAACTTTCCCCAACCATTCACCTCGTAATCTTCCCCACTATAAATACTATTGCCCAGGTCTCCTATCTTCCATGTGGCACCAGCTCGATTCTTCAAGTTGAAAGTCTTGTGTGTGTTCTTGGACACAAAGTCTAACACCCATTTCAGGTATTCTGAACCTGTAACGCATGCCAGACAAGAGGGGTTTGATGGAATATGGAAAACATTCATAATAGCAAGGTTTTATGATGAGTGAGGCAAATATTTGTAGTCTACGTTTTTTCTTTCCCACTTCTTGAATTTAATTTAATTTGCAAACCTGAAAGAGATGTAAAAAAGATAACAACAAAAGATAACTACTTTGAAGTAGGCTTCAAAGAGCTATGTTACTGAATTTAATCCAGCTCTGTGTCATGGCAGTGTGGGTGCTGTGTTTAGATGAAAGTGATTAGCTTCCCTCCGTGGTGCCAGTGCACAGAGCTACAGACCACCCACACAAAGATGACACATAGCTGGTTTAAAGTGGGCAGATTATCCCTTAAAATTGTACAATCCCTGTGCTACAGTCCCATTATTTTTTTTTGGAAGAACAGTGGAAGTTTTATGGTCTAGGGCCTCATTTATAAAACTGTGTGGCAAACTTATGTCAGAAGTGGTGTAGCGACAAAACATAGGACGTGAGTAGCTTACGGTATGCGCAGCCAAGTAGGAAGCGGCATATAAGCCACTTGTCCTTGTTTGCCAGCAAGTCTTCTTGCTGTCGGTCTCCATTTACCACATCTTCCAAAGCCAGCCATTGTGCGTCATTACGCATGGCATGCCTTTGTATACCCATCAATGTGAGTGTATCTAAAAAGCTAAAGGTGTCTGAATTTATCTAATTCTAAATGACAAATAGTTCTCACAAGGAGTTAAGTTCTTTCACAATGGTTAAAACATGCTTTACGCCTACAATAAAAACAAATAACAGAGGCAATATTTCAATTTATTCACACAGTTTCACGTGTTTCATCCATCTGCAGTCAAAGTCTCCGTTTCTCCTTTCACCCGTTTCTTTGCGTACACCTGAGTCAGAGTGTCCGTGGAGGACTGCACATTTTACCGTCAAGTTTGCTTTTTATATATCCCAATTCTTGTGTAGAGAGCGGCGTACGTCTTCTTTTGTGCATACGTCCCATTTTTAAATGAGGCCCCAGGTCCTAGCCTTGTCCTACCAGACTCTGAAGGCGGGTACTCTGTTGAAATTTAAAACTATTGGATCTGCCCAGAGGGGTAAGGGGTAAAGGTACTTTATTTGTCACATACACGTACATGTAGCGAAATTCATTCTCTGCATTTAACCCATCCCTCAAGGGAGCACAGCTACTCTGGATCTGCCATAACCAATCGCTTATGTTTGGTCGTGATGTCGGCTTAGCATCGCTAGCATTCGCCTTAGCCAACTCCTTCACCACTAATGGAGCGAGCTGGAAAATCAAACTTTTCCCGAAGCCCGTGAGGAGGAGGGCCACAACATCATGGCCACCAACACAACTCATCAAAGATTGTTCTTGCTCTGGCTTTAACTTCTGGATATTCGGCACATTCCCACAATGGCCTGAATGGCTTCGGTCACATCTTTCTCCACCGCCATTACGGAAATCCAACTCAAACTAGGGCATTACCACAACATCATCGTTTGCAACTCTTTCACCCAAGAATATACCGCAAACCTAGATGTAGTACTTTAGGAAAATGAAAATTGAGTGGAAGTATGTAGGAGGGCGGAGCCAGGCTACCCAGGTCCTACCAATGTTTGGAATCGCCAACAACAACCACCTCTGGGATTGCACCAAGCACGAACCCATGCAATTTCATAGGAGTAGGAAGTGAAGCCGGATAGGCCCCACATTCAGAAAACTGAATGTATGTGTATGTATATGTGTTGCATATTGTTCAGATTTTAAAGCCTGCTGATGCAAATTTGAGATTTGTCAACATGGGCTGTATAATTATTTTATTACATTTATATAGCGCTTTATCATAGACACTCAAAGCACATTTGGGGGGAGGGGGGTGGGGACTGCTCTCTAACACCACTAATGAGCGCCCACCTGGGTGATGCAAGGCGGCCATACAACGCCTTACGAGGCCAGACGCCAGAACGCTCACCACACATCAGCTAGTTAGGGAGGGGAGCATATTTTTAGTGGTGGGGGAAACCGGAGAACCCGGAGAAAACCCACGCAGACACACAGAAAGGCCTGGATTTGAACCCAGTACCTTCTTGCTGTGAGGCCACAGCACTAACCACTGGGCCACTGTGCTGCCCTAAATGCCCTAAATGGCTAAGCCTAAAACTTAAAGCCACTGAGGGGCTGCTATGCGGACTTGAACAATCAAACAAACAAACAGTCTATGGCTAGTAAACTAGCTGATGTGCTCTCTTCTACCTGACACTGCTCAGTAGTCTCCTGTTTATATCACAGACTCACATAGTCATTGTTTCGTTTTGCTGGGCATCACAAAGTTCTTCAAGAAACCATGTGTCCATCAAGCTTCATCAACAAACATTTCATCATACACATGATTGTTGTGCACTGTAGCGATTTGATGCGGTCAAAAACTGTTAGTGCTCCTTCACTTAACAGCACCCCTAGTTATCTGTTGAAAGGTTCCTACCTATATAGACGTCACTCATATGCCTACTAGTGCCACCGGTGGACAATTTGTGTCCTACACCCAAACCAATGAAAATGGCTCTTACAGGCTGTATAAATACAATTTCTATTCATCTCGGGCAGGAAAGTTTTTTGAGGTTTTGGAACCAACTCCCTTCTGGCTCTCTGTCACCAAGAATTTTTTTTTATTGTTTAAGTAGTGGTGGAAAAATATTCAAAACCTTCCTATAAGTACTGAAAGTACTACAATGGAATAATAATATAATATAAATACAGAATCTGGGCCTTTTTGAAACACCCCGTTAACATTCCCTGATGGGTATTTTTATGAAAGATATAGATTTTGAGCGGAGAGAATTATGTATAAGCTATTTGTCGGCTTGTTGAGCCGTGTGTTTCCAGTGCCACACATCGGTTTGAATTATGTTTTTATATTTTTTTATTTGCTCTCATGATCGCCTACCACTGCCAGGGTTGCAACTGAAATCATAGGCTAAAGCAACGTCAGTTCATGGAAAGCACATGTGTGATTATGGTCAGATCTTGTGCCTGAATGATGGGGAAGTGATATTGATTGTGTTTTGATTTACGTTTCCCCTCCTGTTTTAGGAAGCAGCGACTGTATTGTGTTTTGCCTGTAAGGTAGATGTTTGAACTAGTTGTTAACCACCGTCATGACACATCTTATGCAGGTCCGTGATTGTTAGGGTTAGGTGAAGCCAGGTAACTGAAAGAAATCCAGGGCATGTTGATCCTGCTTCGTAGTACAGGCCTCTGTAATCGGATCTCACTTCCCTGCTCTACATGTAAATACATATTTTCCCATTTGCACAGAGACCGGTTGGGTGTCTGTGAGACATTTTCTCAAACTCCCTATGCTGCCCCCATTATGTCTTATTTACCATTCAGTGCAAAAACGCACTTACACCAAAGGAACTGAAACACGTTACACAAGCCAATTGGGCCACAACGTCATGAGACTATGGATTTGAAGAATGAAAACAGATACAGTAACTCAAAGACAACTTAATATCAGTCAGGATATCGTTATCAGCCTTTTATGCGCGCTCGGGTAGCTCACCTGGTAGAGTGCGCGCCAATATCAACCGGTGTTAAAGCACCGCCTACTGACCAATCAATCCTCAATTGATAACGGCGTCACCGTTCTTATAGAAGATCAGGCGGAGCTTGGTGTGCGGAGAGAGAGGGGTGTGCTCAGAAAGGTTCAAACATTAGACCGACAACCCCGTTAACATTGCCTGGTGGGTATTTTTATGAAAGATATAGATTTTGAGCTGAGAGAATTACATATTGGCTATTTGTCGGCTTGTTGAGCTGTGTGTTGCCAATGCCATACATCGGTTTGAATTATGTTTTTATATTTTTTATTTGCTCTCATGATCGCTTACCACTGCGAGGGTTGCAACTGAAATCATAGGCTAGAGCAACGGCAGTTCATGGAAAGCACATGTGTGATTATGGTCTGATCTTGTGCCTGACTTTTTTTTTACACAAGCCAATTGGGCCACAACGTCATGAGACTATGGGTTTAAAGTATGAAAACAGATGTAACTCAAAGACAACTTAATATCAGTCAGGAGATCAATATCAGCCTTTTTTGTGCACTTGGGTAGCTCACCTGGTAGAATGTACAGACACTGGGCCCTCAAACTTGGGGCAAGCTGTCACCAAGAAAAGCAGATTGTATTGATAAAAGTAATGGCGTAATGATATTCAAAACATTTCTAAAAGCACAGAAAGTACTACAGTGGAATAATATTATAATTATCATTACATAATCTGGGTCTTTTAAAAAAAAAGGTTACATACTGCATCAATAAAAAAAACATTGGGGTGGAGCGGGTCAACAAACCACCTAGAGGGGGAGATCATGACAAAAGGCTTCTCCAATGGGAAACTTTTTGGTTTAATTATTTAAATACAATGTCTCCCCATGATCTTAATGAAGACATTGATATAAAACCATTCTTATAAAAAAATGTTTGTAAGATATTGTCTGTTTCTGTACTCACTATATTGCAGCAGGTTTTATAAAGGTGTGGGGTAATATTCTTAAATTGTTTGGGGTAGGCTTGTACAAATGGAACTGTTTTCTTTCACTGATTGTTTTTCTTCGTTTTCTTCTTTTTTATGGATAGTAATATTATGTACTCCTCTGGGGATATTGGATTTTAAAGCCCTTTTTGAGATATATTAGTCTATTAAAAACCTGTATGAAAATGTTGTAATTGAGTAATTGAGTCATGAGTGAGACTATTAGGCTTTTTAGACCTAATCAAACTAATTGAAGTCACATGGTGGTTCAGCTGATTGTAAGGCCTACATATATCCCTTCATCAAATGTGTCCACCATTTGCCTGAAGAAGACCCAGCAGGATTGAAACGTTGCATTTGTATTAAATATGGGAGCTTAAAGCAGTGTTGCGGACATTACAGTTTTTTTTTTTTTCATTTGTCCTGCACCTGCCAGAAAGTGGGATGTGCACACAATTACTTTTATAAATGGTATTTAATAATCCATATCTTTATCTTATTTTGAAACGATTCAGTTTCATTACTCTAACAAATTAAATTACTCTGAAAAATAATATTGACTAAGTTACAGAGTATAGTCACACACTTGATTGCCTTAACCATCATTTTTTATTTAGTTTAAATTAACGATTTGAATCAGAATCAGATTGCACTTGTAAGACATTGTTCCTTAAGGCATAAGGTGCATACAGTGAACAATAAACATAAAAAGGAATAAACAAAGGAAAGTACTGCTACAGACAAGAACATAAATACAGAGATATACTCTTACAATAATAGTATAAAAAGACAATATAATAATATGTGCTGATCTGGATTTTTGTCCTCAGCGACATTTGAGCAGCTGTTGAGAGGAGGTGAGATAAAATAGGAAAAAAAAAAAAAACAGTGTCCGATCTGGTGTGACCGGAGAAGCATAATACCAAAGTTAGCTAGTGCCTGAAGCTATGAGAGGCGCCAGCGGACGGTAAAACCAACCAATCTTGATGCGAGATATGCGCTGGTGAGAAGAGGTTTTTGAATTGGCACTACCTGGTGCAGACGGTCACGCATTCAGCCAATCAGGATAGGCTTATTGAGATAAGTGCTTCTGAGGGACGCAATCAGGCTTGGTAGATGCTAGATCGGATCCGCTAGATGTGTCGAGGTGAAAGGAAGTGCCTCATGGCTTGACCTTATTATGCCTCTAATTGGCTTACCTTGTTATTCTTACCCTAAACACACCCCACTCCTTATGCCTATACCTAACTACATTGACACACATGATCGAGCATTTACCGTGAGGCTTGCTCAATAAACAATTATAATTATTTTTTTTTGTTTATGGAGTAAAAGAAGACTGTACAGTTTGTGCAGGGTGTGCAAAATATTGATCAGCGATGCGCAAAGGTTCACAGTACATATGAAATATAATATTTGCAATGGTTAGGGATAATCAATCAAAATTCAATCAAAATGTATTTATATAGCATTTTACAGCAACCAACAGGTATCCAAAGTGCTTTACATCAGGAATCAAGTATAAAACAACATATCATACAATAAAAATAATGAAACATATAACACAGTAAAGACAGAAAAGGTTACAAAGAAACAGCAGAGCAAAATTGTCACACCACTACTATGTATTAAAAGCCAGACTAAACAAATACATTTTGAGTTTGGACCTAAAAAGAGCTACATCCGTAATAGTGCAAATATCAGGGGGTAACTTGTTTCAGAGTCTCGGAGCAGCAACTGCAAAAGCCTTGACCTTGGGACTTCTAAAACCAGCTGATTTGATGACCGCAATGACCAGTTATGCTCACGCAAAGTTAAGATTTCGGACAAATCCTTTGGGGCCAGGCCATTTAAAGCCTTTAAAACAAACAAAGATCTTAAAATCTTTTCTAATATGCACAGGGAGCCAATGTAGGGTGTAGAGAACAGGAGTGATGTGTGCACGCCTAGATGTATTTGAAGCGAGCAGCAGCCTTTTTAACAAGTTGAAGGCGTGAGATGGAGGTCTGATTCAGACCAACATAAAGAGCATTACAGTAATCCAACCTTGAACTAATAAAAGCATGAATAGCCTTTTCTACATCGTGCCTGCTCAGGAAAGCCTTAACTTTAGCCAGGAGACAAAGCTGGAAAAAGCTCATTCTAACAACATTACTGATCTGCTTGTCAAATTTCATGCTTCAATCAAAAGTAACACCCAAATTTTTGACAGCTGACTTAGTGTATGATGCCAGAGCTCCCACACTCAAAGCTGGACCATTTTGCGTGCCTGAAGTACTGAAAATAATACACTCATAATAGTCCAGGATGTGTGTTAATGTAACATGTAGTAATGTTAATCAGCTGTCCTTTGGCCAAGAACACTCTTTCCACGTCTTGTGTAGTCTGTATATCTATTTATTGTTATGCGACTTTCTGCAATTGGCCCCCAATGCCATGCCTCCTTTTAGCAAAATGGCATTAAACACACTTAACCTACATACTCCTCCAAGTACGCTAAAGTTAGCCATGGCGTTCCACAAGGCTCAGTGCTTGGACCAATTCTATTCTCCTTATATATGCTTCCTAATATTATAAGAAATATTATTAGGAAACACTCAATTAACTTTCACTGTTATGTGGATGACACCCAATTATACTTGTCAATCAAACCAGACAAAACCAGTCAGTTAGCTAAACTTCAAGCATGCATTAAAGATATAAAATCCTGGATGACCTATAATTTTCTGATGTTAAACAAACAAAACTGAAGTTATTGTGCTGGGCCCTAAACACCTCCGAACCTCATTATCTAAAGAAATAGCTACTCAGGATGGTATTGCCCTGGCCTCCAGCACTACTGTCAGAAATTTAGGAGTTATTTTTTTTTTAACGCCCATCTAAAACAAACCTCAACCTTTTTTCATCTTCGTAAAATTGCCAAAATTAGGAACATCCTGTCTCAAAACGATCCTGAAAAACTAGTCCATGCATTTGTTACTTCCAGACTGGACTATTGTAATTCCCTACTGTCAGGTTGCTCAAATAAGTCCCTTAAGACTATCCAGCTGATCCAGAATGCTGCAGCGCATGTTCTGACAAGAACTAAGAAAAGAGATCATATTTCTCCTGTATTAGCTTCTCTGCATTGGCTTCTGGTAAAATCCAGGATTGAATTTAAAATCCTCCTCCTGACCTACAAAGCTCTAAATGGTCAAGCACCATCATATCTAGAAGAGCTCCTAGTACCTTATTGTCCCACTAGAGCACTACGCTCACAGAATGCAGATCTACTTGTGGTTCCTAGAGTCTCTAAAAGTAGAATGGGAGCCAGAGCCTTCAGCTATCAGGCTCCGCTCCTGTGGAACCAGCTCCCAGTCTGGGTTCGGGGGACAGACACCATCACCACTTTTAAGAATAAACTGAAAACCATCCTCTTTGATAAAGCGTTAGGGAGGAGAAGTTGCAGTGTCCGCCTAACCCGGCCCACCTGCTTCTCTTCATAGTCGTCAGATTAATAATATAACAAAAGTAGAGGGAGGCAGGCCAGTACAGCCCGATCCGGCAGGGGAGAGTTCCAAGCCCGAACAGGCTCCTCTCCTTAAACTGCCTGTCTCTCTTAGTTATGCTCGTAGTTATGCTGTTATAGTTTTAGACTGTCTGGGGGCTTTCCTTCCTTCCTTTGACTCTCTCCTCTCCTCTTTCCTTTGACTGCTCTCTCCTCTCACTTTTCATTTCTGTGCATCCCGTCCCATGGGATGCATGTTACAAAACGGGCTCTGAGGACTTTACTCCCCGGAGTCCTTGTGTTTTGATTTTTTCTCACCCAGCATATTTCCTTGGAGCACGTTGGCACCAAGATATTGGTTGCAGCTGTCGCCGTGTTCCTGCTGCACTCCATACCAAGCTCTGCAGTGCCCTGCAGTGTCATGCTGCGTCCTGCTGAACCCTGCAGCTTCCTGCTACGTCCATCCATGCTCTGCTGTGCCGCGCTACATCCTGTAACGCCCTGTAGTTCACTCATATGACATGAACTACTACGACTATCATTTGAAGTCACTATCCCTTTTCTTTAAAGTGACTATTATTGCCTCTGTTCATCACATCCCCAACTGGCACCGTCAGACACCGCCTACCAAGAGCCTGGGTCTGTCCGAGGTTTCTTCCTAATAGGGAGTTTTTCCTTTCCACTGTCGCTCTGCTTGCTCTTGGGGGAATTATTAGAATTGTTGGGGCTTTTTAATTTATAGAGTGTGGTCTAGACCTACGCTATTTGTAAAGTGTCTCAAGATAACTCTTGTTATGATTTGATTTCACCCGCCAAAGGGTGTTGGATTTTTTGTCTAACAGCGTGACCTACAGAGCTCCTGGTCGCAGCTAAAAAGGAAGATCACAGAATGAATTTAGCTGCTTTGATTTCAGGGTCCAGAGGGGTTAACCTGAAAGCACAACGGAACAACCTTTCTGTGCATTAGCTGGCACAACTATAAGCCAAAAACGCTGAGGTTACCACGACAGTGGATAGAAACTTGCTCTGTTAACCCAGGCTTCTGCCAATTTTAACATGCAAGCATAGATGTGCAAATACAAGCTTTCAATACAGAGTTTACAAGTGTACAAGTTAAAAGTGGAAGTTTACAAAACTAAGATTGCAGCTAGAAAACTATTTTGAAGTTTCTCACAGAATTAGGAAGTGATGTTGGAGGAGTTAGCACTGGCGGTAAGTGGGTTCTGGGTTTAAAACCCGGCAAGGGGTGCTTCTGTGAACTTTGCATGTTTTGCTTGGACGATCTCTGGCTTCCCTGTGAAAGGATAATTGCTAATTGATTAATTATTTCCTACAAAACACAACTGAAAGCAGGACAGGAGAAAGATGCCCACCTAGGTTGTCTTTGATTGATTTGAGATTCTTAAGGAATTCAGTTTTTTTTGACATCACCAGTTCATGGTGATCTTGGTCCAGCCTGTTGTTCACTTTGTCCCAGTCCTCCTCGGTCTACACAAAACAGACAATTTAACCCATAGTTATTAGGGCCCACAGGTTCATCAGAGTCACAAAGCCTTACTGGTTCCCAGCAATTTAACTAAGTTCTCACCATATCTTTGAAGGCCTCCCCATTGTAATAGGTCTTGGACCCTGGATACGTTATTCCCTCGTCACTTAGCTGCTGCAGGTTTGAAGCCACCAGATGCAGCTTCTCTCCATCATAGGCATACACCTGTTTGTTCTCACAGCAGGTCATCAGCACGAGCTGGTCACAGGGGCACGAGATCCCCTCTACTACCCCTACAACCTGCATACTTACTTTCTCTGGAAGGTAAAACTTTCCCCAACCATTAACCACGTAATCTTCCCCACTATAAATAGTATCGCCCAGGTCTCCTATCTTCCATGTGGCACCAGCTAGATTCTTCAACTTGAAAGTCTCGTGTCTCTTTTTGGACACAAAGTTGAACACCCATTTCTGGTATTCTGAACCTGCAACACATGCCAGAAAAGAGGAGTTTGATGGAATACAGAAAACTCTTATCATAGCATGGTTTTATTATGTGTGATGCAAATATGTGTAGCCACCTGTTTTCTCTTCACATTGTTCACATTGCACATTTGCCGACCTGAAAGAAAGAGAGCAAAGATAATGATCTTGCAGCCTTTAAAAGAGATATGTTAATGATTTAGCTCTGTGTCATGACAGTGCAGAGCTGGTTTAAAGTCGGCAATAGTGTTGTAGTCAAGACCACATAAACCGAGACCAAGTCATTACCAAGACCAGAGTCCATCAAGACCAAGTCAAGACCAAGATCAGTCCAGTGCGAGTCCCATACTAACCCATCACACTCAAAACAGGAGGTACGAGAAAAGATACTTACAGGTACACTTTTTATGTTCCCTTAAGAGTAAGGTATTGTATTTTTAAGAGGCCAGAACTGTACCTTCTGACTAATTTTGAAAGTACAAAATGAAAGAAAACGGTAATGAGTTGTCTTTCAAAAGGGTACCTCTCCTGCAAAATTTGTACCTTTTTAGGTACACAACGGTACTTCTATTTTTGGGTGTGCAACCCACACTAGATCCCTGGAACATACGGTATATACACAACTAGCTAATATGTATAGTCGATAAACAATGTAAATTGTCCCAGCTGTCTCAGTCAGCATTACACTGGCGTGTGTTATTTTAGACGTTGTTTTGCACATAAACTCCTTATATTTTAGCCAGAGCTTCTTGTCTTGTTTTCTTGTCCAGGTTCCCATATTCACTTTCTTTGGAGTGCATGTTAAGGTGGCGGGGAGAGGGAGTTAACAGTAACAAATTAGAAATTAGTCAAGTAATGGGAAGTTTTACATCCATAAATCAGACAATGCACAGGCCATTTAGTGATATCCCTGCAGTTGGTCTTGAAATAAAATCAAGAGTCCTCTTCATCTGAGACCGAGATAAGACTGAGTAAATATGCGGTTGATTCTGAGACGAGACCTTCAAAATGTGGTCTTGAAACTGATCTCTAGACCAAGACCCATCTCGAATAGTACAACACTGGTCAGCAAAGTATCCCTTAAATTGTGCAATCAGTGTGCCCCAGTCCCATTTTTGTTCTATGAAAGAAGGGGGTTTTGTAGTCCAGTTTCTACCAATGTGTAGTATCTACAGGCCAGACACCATCACCAACAACAACCTGTGGAAGCTCACCAAGAAAGAACCCATGCAACTTTAAATTAGGAGAATACTGATCACATTGTAAGGACACTTGAGGCTCTAATAATAGAGAATGTAGCTTGTTGTTCAGATTTTAAAGACTGCTGACATGACATGAGCTACATAAATACAATTCCCATTCACCTCAGTTTTATTTGGTAGGAGGATTTCAGAGGTATCAGGACCGACTCCATTCCGTCTCTCTGTCACCAAGAAAACAAAATTTGTTTTGTTAAAAGTAGTGATGGAAAAATATTCCAAACCTTCCTAAAACTATCAAAGTACTGCAATGGAATAATAATATAATATAATTACACAATTTGAGCAAACACATTTTCAAATGTTAACATGATAAATAAAGTAGACAATTCATTATAAAGTATTTCAATGATGTATGAATTAATGCATTTTAAAAAATATATTTAGCTCACACCACTGAAAAGGAAATAAAATACAAAAGGTATTACTTACTTTGGGGTATCTTGTACCTGCTGCCATTTTTGATGAAGCTGTCGGCAAATCTTTATATCGCCTGAGAACAAAACAGACCTTTTTAAATTCAAAAGTGAAGTCAAGACCACCTAAACCGAGACCAAGACCTCACCAGTGTTTCGAGTCTGACACAAGACCAAGACTTTGAGGGATTGAGACCAAGTCAAGACCAAGACTTTGACGGATTGGGATTGAGACCAAGACCAAGACCAAGACCAGACCAGACCAAGTCCCACACTAACCCAGACTAGATCCCTAAAACATACAGTAAGTACACAACTAGCTAATTTGTTTAGCTCATATTTTCTAAATCACTTTGAGTGGTGAAGAGCTTCCTGAAGAGTTTTGGTACAGAGGCAGATTGATAACGTCTAGCTAGCTAGCTTTGCTAGCATAATTTACACTAAGCTTACTTTAGCTGCCAATAAAATTTGTTAGTCAGGGTTAAGGCCACTTCATGCATCTGTGTTAAATCAAGGCCGTGGGTATGTAAGTAGGTACGTGGAGATAAGGACCCAACACTGTAGCCTGACGTGCACCTCACAAAAACTGTACCTATGCATCGCAGCAACGCAGACCACAATGACTGTGATTGGTTCCTTAGCCATGGCTTGGTAGCGTTGCATTTACCCCGACTCATTTCCTGGTTCTCCTTCTCCATAAAAAACATTATAATCAAGGAGAGGGTTAACTTCTCCTGCTTCAGATTTCTCACCGTGGTCAGAAAGAACAGGGGAGACACTTTGTTTCTCTCACTATGACTCTAGAGTCGGTGCTCGCTCTGAAGCTTGAGAAGAAACTTGAGGGTCTAATAATAGAGAGTGTTGCATGTTGCTCAGATTTTAAAGACTGCTGATGCAAATTAGTCATTTGTCAACATTGACTGTATAAATAAAATACCCACTCACCTCAGTTTTTCAGGGCCGGGAGGTTCCAGAATGAACTCCATTCCGTGTCTCTGTCACCAAGAAAACAAAATTTGTTTTGTTAAAATTAGCGGTGGAAAAATAATCTAATCAGAATCTGAGCCTTTTTGAAACACCAGTTTACATACCGTATCAACAGAAAACAACTAACCTAAATCTGGCAAATACATTTTAAAATGTTAACATGATCAATAAACTAGACAATTAACTATTAGGTATTTGAATGATGTATAAATTAATGCATTTTCAATTTTGTATTTAGCTCACACCACTGAAAAGGAAATAAAATACAACAGGTGTTACTTACTTTGGGGTATCTTGTACCTGCTGCCATTTTTGATGAGGCTGTCGGCAAATCTTTATATTGCCTGAGAACAAAATAGACCTTTTTAAATTCAAAAGTGAAAGAAACAAAACACAACTGAACTGTAAAATGACCACAGATGAGTAAATAAAACAACCAAAAGTACACCTTAAAATAATGTTTTCTTTGTGATTTAAGTAATGCTTGACTTATGATGTGTCAATATCCTGAGGCCTCTACTACGAAGCAAGATCAACATACCCTGGATCTCTTTCAGTTATCCGGCTTCACCTAACCTAAATCACGACGCTGGTTAACAACTAGTTCAGTCAACTCAGGGTTTCCCAATCCAGCGCGCGTTCAGGCGGTGTTTGCACAGCACGACCAATCGCAAACATCTACCAGAGCCGCATATTTTACATAAGAAGAGCAAAATATAATTCTACATAAATATGAAGAACACAGACTCGGTTTTACAGGGAAAACGCAATACAGTCGCTGCTTCCTAAAACAGGAGGAAAGCTGACAAAAAAAAAATTAACAACGCTGTAGATGCGTAAATTACTCTTATCAATATCTCTTCCCCATCAGTCAGGACCCAGATCTGACCATAATTACACTTGTCCTTTCCATAAACTGTCGTTTCTTTAGCCTATTATTGCAGTTGCAACCCTGGCAGTGGAAGCGATCGCGAGAGCAAATAAAACATAATTCAAGCCAATGTGTGGCATTGGCGACACACGGCTCAAGAAACCGAGAAATAGCCGATATGTAATTCCCTCCCATTAAAATATATATATTTCATAAAAATACCCATCAGGGAATGTTAACGATGTTGTCGGTCTCTAAATGTTTTAACTTTTATGAGAGGACGTGTTTTCTGGACAAAACTTGTCCTGTGCGCTGTGTAACTTTGGATTTGGTGATCCATTTAGTCAGTTCTGTAAAGATATGCTCACTGTAAGGTTCAACTACGAATCGGAGACAAGAGTAAAGTTCTCACAATAACTGGCTTGATAAACCAGTCAAAACAGAGTAGAGAAAACTCACAGATGATCTAATAATAAGTCATACATTAGTTAGACATGACAACATTATGATTTCTCCCCTTATTATTATGAAATGTTACCAGAAGTTTAAATCTCAGTAAGCTATATAGGAGACACAAAAGCAGTGTAACCATTATCACCAGTAATGTTTAAACAGATATACTTCAAACTGAAAAAGCCTTCAAAAACTAGAAATGTCATAACCAAACAAACTCACAGTTGATTAGTAGACAAGTGCTCCTTTTGTTGTCTTCTGGGAAAATCTGTCGCCTGCAGTCAAACTGCTGTCCAGAGACCAGAAAGGTGCATAAACACACAGCTTGATGCCACGGAGAATACACAAGGCAGGTAGGTAGTGTGTCTAGAACCGCACACCAATATTAGTACAGGTAACCCTTCCTCAGGAGCTGCTACCTCCCCAGAACTTAACACGCCTCCTCATCCATAACCAGAAGCTGGCCTTCTCTGCCTCTTCTGAGAGCTCCCTCATGATTTTGTGTAGCTATTTGCCTCGTAGCCCTAGATCTCGGAGCAGGTGTAATGTTGAGCCCCCACAAAACCCCTGCTCAAATCTCCATAAGACAGAGTTTCAGACAAGTTGAGTTTTTGCAGCGTTGAGGCAACGCTGCCACCCTGTGGTGAAAAGGTGACATTAACTATTTAGTCCAGTCATTTTAAGCCAAAATAGGGGTCAGCATAGAACAACTTGCAACAGAAGCAAACTCAACTGATTTTATATCCTCAATATGTCCAAAGGAAAATTTCATAGTCATAATTCATACACCTATTCCTTCTTTTTCTCACATGAATAGGGTAAACATTTTAACCTTTACATATCACCATGAAAATCACTGGGTTGATTACTTACATCAAGACAAACAAAAAATGCATTACAAGTTTTTTGAAATTAGTTGTTAACATGAGCAAAAAGTGCATAACCTAATTACGTATGTGCTAATTTGCATAAATATCAATACAGATCTTAACATTGGGTGTAGCCAGGTGAAATTGTCTTGTTGAATCTTGTTGACATACAATATAGTAGTGGAACCTGTTTAGGCTACCCATGAACATTAAAACATAGAGGCAGGAAGAACTACCTTAATTTATTAATTATTATTGTAGAGATGTGGTTTGGGGCTGGGTCCGTGGGACTGTTTCTGGGGGATGATGTATTAATACTCATAGGTAGCCTAAATGGCTTCCATTCAGACCTTAATATTAAGTTTTTTACTGTTATATGTCAACAAGATTCTGCTATCCTGAAAGAGGAACGTCATGGATATAGACTATATATTAATTGACTGGGATGATTGTGAATGAGTGTGTGTTATTAGTATTTTGTTTGTGTAGTTATCACTTATTGTTACATAATACTTTTATATTCAGGTATACGGCACAGCTAAGTTCATTGTACACAAGCATGTACAATGACGATAAAGTCTATTTTATTCTAAAGAGTTTTATTAGTTTGTTAGTTGTTTTGAATTAAATATGTTTTGAATATTTTGTGTGTGCAGCGGGGTCTGGACCCCTTCCTCCCCCCCAATATATAATTGTAAACATAACTACGTCATATTAAGTCATATAATGAAAGCTCCTGGGCTGATTATAGATGCAAAACAATGAGTTTTTACATTTTATAAATCTTACACATGTTCTTACACAACTTCCAGAGCTGGGACATTTGCAATATTTTAACCTAAATATTCATCAAGACATCTCCCTAAAAGATATTATTTTTGGTTCCTTGTGATAAAGATAATCTGTGAACTTCTCCCCAACCAATCCATTTATTTATCTATTTTCTCTTGTAAGTGTTCTTGTTTATTTGTGCTGGTTGAATGATTCAGTATGTGTTGCTGTTCTCTAATGTTGTCACTTGATGGCGCTGTTGTATCGTTTGTAGAAGTTGTTCGATTTCAGACACTGTGTTTCGTCTTTCAAGTTCATCTTGGAATATGTTAAAATAGGCTAAAAGATAGGGCATTTATTTATAAATTTTTCATATTCACTCCTGTTCAACTTGGCAAAGAAGATTTCCATTTGCCAGTTTGTCAAAATGTATCACACACACACACACACACACACACACACACACACACACACACACACACACACTCAGGAGTTGAACTTTACAACTGTTTTGGTAAAGACCAAATTGTGTCTGAATTTTTAATCTCAATTACTTATTATTCGAATCCTGTATTAAGTGTATTATATAATAATAATACCACTTTTACCCGGCATTCTTTTGACAAAGATTTGTCACAAACTTGAACAGCTACTGGACACATTTTAAACATATTGGCTTCATACATCCATATGTTTCTCATAGTGCAACAGCATATATCTTATAGTTATAAGCTCACACATGTATCAACAACATGTCAAACTATATCAATTTTCTCTTCTGTTAAGATCCGTTCTGGTGCTTGATGTTATCATCTCTTTGACAAATGATGACTTCTTTTCAGGTTGCAGGACACAAAGTCAAAACAAATATCATGCATTTGAGTTAACACCAGTGTAATTTTATTATGAATGACATCTTTAATACATCATCTTCTGCTTGCTACATTTAAACAGCTGACCCACTTGTTGGTTTAATATTTTCCATTGATGCATTTGTATCTTCATTGTTAAAATAATTACTTAAATCAAAAGAATTGAAGCACCGTAAGAATTCTACTTACAATATTTAATATTCAAGGATTCAGGTTAACACACTCATTTCAGTAGATCTGAACATTAGAAGTTTTTTTAATGGTCAAAACTAAGCTGAAAGTCTGAGCCACTTAATAAAATCTGGTCATGTCTTACACATTGTAACTTTAAGATGCAAAGGTATGATTAAAAAGGAAAGAGCAGGAGGCCAAAGCATCCTTTTGCACTTGAAACTTATTGTGGGGTGAAGAAATTTCCATCCCATGTAAAGTTGTGCTGTCTCAGCAGACGTTCAAGCTCTGTCTGGACACTCCTTTCAGCCCTCCGCCTGTTCTCCTCTGTGTTATTCGCCAATGTTAGTCTTGCTTGCTCTCTAACTTCTTCGACATTTTGAAACAAGTTGCTCAGACTTTCAACTTCGGCACAGTTACCGTAGGGCCACTCTTGGTCTGTTGGATGTCTCAAACCAAACATATTCCCACATGCTCTGCAAGGAAGCAGGAGTGTACCTTGAAGGATGTTAAACGCCTCACACCTGACATTCTTTGGCAGTCTGATGGTCCCATCAAAATATCGTTTCTTGGTCTTATTTGGGTAGTAGGTCATTACTGCACCAGCCACATAACTGTCCCAGAAGCTAAGACAGGACAAAAGCAACCATGATTCTACCAGTTTACGCCCAGCAGTGGACATGGAGACACCATAGTACCTGACTGAATTTGGGATCTGAGAGACACAGATGGTGGAGGAGATAAGAGGACTTGTTCTACCCTCCTCAGTTGTTTGGTGATCTTTCGCACCTTCCTCTTAATTTCCTCTTCATTCTCTTCTCCAGTCAGGAGGACAATCTGCAAGCAGTCACACAAATATGCATCACATAAATGCAGAAATGGGAAGTATTTTCGTTACTGTACTCAAGTAGATTTTTTAAGACATTTTTTACTTTTTATTTTTTTGTTTAAACTTTTTACTTTTAAATTTTAACATAAAAATATCGGTACTTTCTACTCCATAAATTTTTTAAATTGGCTCGTTACTTTGGTTTTACAAGAGGTCACAATGTCAGGGAATATTGTGGGGGAAGCGATTTCCATCCCATGTAAAGTTGGGCTGTGTCAGCCACACAGAGCACAAAGTGTTTAAAAACTGTTTAGTAATTCATATTTTATCCTTTATTTTCTTTCCAGAAGCCATAGTGAGCACATACATACATGTAGATTCCTTTAAATGAAGATTAAAAAAGAGAAACTGGATCTGTGATTTCTCACAGAATCTCAATTGAATTCATATCTTTCTTCTCAGTCAGGATCTTATTAACCTGGAGTCCCAGTCTCTGTCACAATAATCATACATGTGATGTTTTACGCCTTGGCAGACATCCATATAAAATGTAGACAATGGAATATAAAGAGCCTTTTTTCCATGTCCACTGAGGTTTCTCAGCTTGTACTCTAGTAACATTTATGTGTCCAGGTAGCTTTGCATAAAAAATGGTTGTCATTCGCAAGGCTACTTTTACTTTTATACTTTAAGTAAATTTCCAAGCCTGTACTTTGTTACTTTTACTTGAGTAAAGAAGTTAAATCAGTACTTCTACTTTTACCAGAGTATTGTTTAACACAAGTATCTGTACTTCTACTTGAGCAAAGAAGTGAGTACTTTTGCCATCTCTGCATAAATGCATCAAATCATTTTGAACCATGCTGTAATATTTGAGAATGTTAAGGAGAAGTAGCAGTCCTGTACAACTTTACAAAGAACAAATGTATTATCTTTAGACAAGCTTTCATCTTACCATATCTAGAACACATGAGAATGGACTCCGCTTGGGCAGTTGAGAGGAATAGTGGTCAAAAGGCCGAGGGTAAATGATCTTCAAGCCATCCAGCATTTCGGTATCAGTCACAATACTTTCTGGGGGATGCTGTGGATCATTTATCTTTCCCAAAAAGAAGATGCTGTGAAGAATCTGTAAAGTCAAAACACATTCAAAGAGATATCATTTTCTGTGTTGTGTAAAATATACACTATGTCAGCCAGGGCCAAGCAGTATGCCCAAAAGAATAGCAAGTTTTCAAGTTCATAACAGGCTCAGACGTACCTCATCCATGAGCACTGTAGCACGTTCTGAATTCAGTTGCAACATTATGTTAATAATCAGTAAAGCATTCATCCTGAAAGGGTGTTGCATGTATTCTGCAGCTCTAAAATAATAAAATGAAAAGTTTTTAACATCTGAAAAGATCAGCACACCAACACTGGACATCTTCCCACTTTTCCTAAAGAAGTGACTGTTTTTAAATGTATTAAACTAATTGAAGATTAAAACATATAAAGATAAATTTTTAACATCAACAACACCTGGCTGTGTGTGTATCCAGACTGATGTACCTAAGCAGGGTCTACTTTGTGACGTATGCATCGACACTAACTTGTAGCTCAGTAAATCTGACTCACCTTTCTTGCTGGTCTTCTGTTGCAGGCTGATTTAACCAACAATAATACAAAACAAATTACAACAATTCCACATTTCACTGACAACAGAAATGAAACAAGCAATGTATAATGTAATTATAATTATATAAAATATTTGCAAAGCAGAGGACTTAAAGACATCTACTCACCATGGTGCAGCCCTGAGTGATTTGGCCAAAAGGAGAAGGCCTTTTATTATCCAGGTAAACTGTTTGAGAACAACTTCTCATTTAGCAAGCCCCTCCCCCCGATGATTTGCACCACCCCTCAGATGTCTTCATGTTATGAACTTACGATGGCAGTTACAATAAGAATATGAATACTACATAACATCTTTCGTCTTTGTAAATTATAGAGTGTTTTCTAGACCTACTCTATCTGTAAAGAGTCCTGAAATAACTTAATATATATAACGGTTAACAATTGACACAATAAATGAAATTGAATTGAATATAAGTGTATGTAAATTGCCAGTGGAAACTCATTAAGGGCACAAACACATTACGAACTGACAGATTGTTTGAGAAAATACATTACACACTATTATGAATGCAAAAATAATACAACTTCATTACCCAGAGAATTAGTTACCAAAACCTAAAAAACAGCAAAACAACTTCACTTAAAGGGCGCAATGCAGTTTTGGCCATTTCTTTGCTGTTTTCTCACTTTTTGCAGGTTTCTCTATACAGCTCCCCCTACAGTTTCAGAACAGATATTTGGTACGGCCTACATCATTAGACGTGAGTTAATTTCGCATTGAATACTGGTAAGTGCCAGGAGCAGGAAACTTTATAGGCTGTCTTTAACCCTATCGTAGCGAATTGCATAGTCAGCTCAACATGAGTGTGCATCATGATTATGGAAATGATCGTGCCATTTAGTGCTGTCAAACTGAATGTATTCAATAATTTCTGTTAGGTAATAAAACATTAAACGCGTAAGAAATGAATCACGGGTTGACCGCGATTTCACTTGGTTGTATATGAGAGGTTGTAGTGAGCTCACTTTTGCTGCTAGGATGAAGATGGTATTAAATTAAACGGGAAAACATCAGGCATGCATTGGTACCTCTCTAAACGTGCTAACAAACAAGGAAGGGGGCGAAATAATTCACCAAATGTAACCAAAAGTTTAACCAAAAGATCCTATCTTGCACTTTCTATCTGTCTTCCATCAGAGTGCAGTTTTTCCTTGTCTTTCATATTTGTGTTTACTATTGTGGAACTGGCACAGACCTGGTGGTTGTTTGTGAAAGCTTCACAGACAAAATTGATAGGGCCTAGTCATTTTCATCATTCCACAGCCTTAATATGAATCAAAAGTGTAATATGACATTCACAAATTAAATAGGTTATTCAATGCTAATTCTTTAACACAAAGCAACACATGTTATATACATTTATATTTGTTATATATAGTTTTGGTATAGGCCTACAATATACTAATGCCTGTGTTCAGGTATAGCAAGTAGCCTACTTTATCTCTGAAAGTGTTGTTTTTATTTGAAGGCTGAGGCTTCATTAATAAACACAACCCCAGTTATCATCATTAGTTTTGAGATGTTACTTGCTGTGATTACCTTGTCTGATAGGCTACAAGGCTACAGTATTGAGGCATAGTATCAGGACATCCTGGCTGGTGTCTGTCACGCACAGCTAGGGGTGAATGGCCGGATGATGGGCCTATTTGGGAGAAAGTCCAGGGCTTGTTTTTAGCCCCAGTCCGTCCCTGCTTGTGTCCGACTCCTCGCCCGATCAGTCTGCCGTTTCCTCTGTCTCTGTTCCTCCAACAATGCTTTCCAAGCTTTCTGCTTCTTTTTTTGCCGGCTCATCCATGATGATAGTGTGAAAAATTCCATCGCTATACCTTGTTAGCTGGTTCCTAATCGCGAGACCAGATATCACAGAATCCTTCCTGACGCTGTGGCTGAAAGTTGCAAGGGTGGTTTTTCCACTCACAGGCGCTACCCGAAAAAAAGTCATATAACCATTCCAATGACTCTGAAGCTGTTCAGTAAAGGGTAAATTAAGCTAAAAAAAAGTTCCCTTAAACTTAACTGAAAGGGGAAATGGTAAAACTCCACTCATGCAATAACAGCTGACTTTGGTGTTAACCATCATAAGAGGAAATATCTACACAAGAAGACACTCACACGCAAGCATGTATAAGTAATGTATAGTATACCGTCAGTATGGCGTCTGATGTTAAAGATTTCCATGAAGTCTTTTGTGGTGTTTTTAAGGATTCTGATACAGAAAGGAGAACAACAAACACAAACACATGATACAGGGTTTTTTCTTCTTCTTTCATGTGTTTTATGGATGCCCAAAACTTCCACATAGCTACTTGTATCTACAAAAAACATTCAAATATCCAAAATGTTCAGCTCTTTCAAAGTTATTCAACTTTTGGGGTGTCTTTCATCAGCGGTACAGTCCAAACTGAGAAATCTTGGTGTTATATTTGATCATAACATGTATATCGATCAACATATGAAATTACTGACCCGCACTTGTTTCTTTCAATTAAGAAACATTGCCAAACTTAGAGCTGTTGTTTCACATTCTGAGCTTGAGACGATCATTCATGGTTTTATATCATCCCGACTTGATTGCTGCACCTGTCTCAGCAAGTCGTCCCAGGACCATCTACAACTGGTTCAGAACTCTGCTGCAAGGCAGTGGACTAGGTCCAGCAGAATGTTGCACATCACTTCTGTTTTATACTCAATACATTGGCTTTCGATCAAGTCCAGGATCCAATTTAAAGTTATTGTTCTGACTTATAACGCTTTGCATGGTCAGGCACCTGTTTATATCTCCGACCTGCTCCATCCGTAAGTCACGGGGCGGAAGTTTATTTTTATTTAAGCATGCTTTTATTGGATTTGCTGTGGTTTTATTTGCGTGTGTTTTTATCTACTGAGGCAACACCATAGGAAACACAGATGCCGGTCGCTAGCGGCTAACAGTGGGAGATGGTAAAACTTCTCCCTCCTGCGTAAGTCCTTTCAAAGACCGGCGTTTGTTGTTGGAAATCATACGAAGCGGTAGCAGTTTAAAAGGACGTTTGTCTGGACTGGAGTTCTCTCTTTTACAGGTTATCCCCCAGGAGAGAGACCTATGATAAAGAAGCTGGTTGCCAGCAGAATCCTGTGGACATCTTAACGCTGAGACTCCTGTTCTTTGGACTGTTTTAGCCTGATTTTAGTTGGTTGTGTTCCCTTAGACTTAACTGAAAGGGGAAATGGTAAAACCCCACTCATGCAATAACAGCTGACTTTGGTGTTAACCATCATAAGAGAAAATATCTACACAAGTAGACACTCACACGCAAGCATGTATAAGTAATGTATAGTATACCTTCAGTATGGCGTCTGATGTTAAAGATTTCCATGAAGTCTTTTGTGGTGTTTTCAAGGATTCTGATACAGAAAGGAGAACAACAAACACAAACACATGATACAGGGTTTTTTCTTCTTCCTTCATGTGTTTTATGGATGCCCAAAATTTCCACATAGCTACTTGTATCTACAAAAAACATTCAAATATCCAAAATGTTCAGCTCTTTCACACCCCAAAAGTTATTCAACTTTTGGGGTGTCTTTCATCAGCGGTATAGTCCAAACTGAGAAATCTTGGTGTTATATTTGATCATAACATGTATTTCGATCAACATATGAAATTACTGACCCGCATTTGTTTCTTTCAATTCCGTGACGGAATTTATGTTTATGTTTTGATCTGTGTGTTGTTATCAACGGCCCAGTTTGACAGGCAGGCCGGGTTGCCAGATATACCTGTAAAAACGTAAACCCAGCGCGCTACAGCTGTAACGGTAGTACAGCCATAAAAGCAGCAAACAAACGAACAGGATCAACGGAGATAGATTCTACCCGAAGAAAACAGCATGTTTCTAACAGTTGCGTGACCAGAGACGTAACAACCCCCTGGTAAATATTGGAGATGTATTTGAAAGATGGAGACAGCTTAGAGCCCAAAAGGACGCAGAGTTGGCTTATTTTCTCCTGAACAGGTAAGCATTAGCTTCAGGGTAATTTATCACAGCTACTAGGGATGGGCATTTTTTGTCAATTCAACATTTGTGTACTCACATTGAATTATATAGCTAGAGTAACCGAGTTGGTTACTCACAAAAACAATTGAGACATAGCCAGTAAAGTGATCCCGACTGGTCCTGGCTAACGCCGCCATGCTAACCCTGCTAACTGTAAACGTTACCGGGAGGACCAGGCATGCAGCCCATGGCTGTTTACAGCGTGTAGCTTCTTCAGCGGCTGGAGCCGACAACGGTGAGTTATTTTAAACCACGAGAGGGGGGCTGTAAATCGGAAAGAGAGGACTGTGAGTTTGCAGTGTGTTTAGCGATTGTTGCTGTAATTCTAAGCCAATGAAGTGTGTTCCGTCGGCAAGGTAGTGGTATTTTTAGAGTTTCGTATTGTAATTCTAAGCCGAGGAAGTGTGCCTGACTGGCGTGTGGAGAGGACAGTGAGGTTGTTGTGTTTTTAGCAGTTCATACTGTAATTTTAAGCCGAAAAAGTGTGTCTGTCAGTTGGTTACAGAGCTCCGCGTTAGCACGGGCTTTTATGACTGTCAATATAGCCAGCATCTAACGTTAGCTACTCCGCTGTGCTGTGGAGTAATGTCTGGCTATGTGAGACTAGCATCTAACGTTAGCTACTCCGCTGTGCTGTGGAGTAATGTCTGGCTATGTGAGACTAGCATCTAACGTTAGCTACTCCGCTGTGCTGTGGAGTAATGTCTGGCTATGTGAGACTAGCATCTAACGTTAGCTACTCCGCTGTGCTGTGGAGTAATGTCTGGCTATGTGAGACTAGCATCTAACATTAGCTACTCCGCTGTGCTGTGGAGTAATGTCTGGCTATGTGAGACTAGCATCTAACGTTAGCTACTCGGCTGTGCTGTGGAGTAATGTCTGGCTATGTGAGAAAAGCGTCTAGCAACATTGTTGTGAATGCTGCGGTCTCAGCCTGGCAACCTCTGTGAACTTCGAGTCTGGGCAGGAGGGGGCGGGGGAGACGACTCTCCAGTATTTTGAATTGGTAGTGCAGTAACTATTTTAACCGCTAGCTGCCAGTATTACATATAATATTACATATTGCACCTTTAAGGAATTTTTGTTTTTATTCATTGTTTTAAACACCCGTTTTACTGCTCTCCCCTGGCACAAAGAACCTGTTTTTAATATTTTACCTTAGTTTTAAAATGTTGTAGTTTTAAGAGGTCCTAGGCCTCAGCCAAAAAAATATGTACCGTATTTTCCGGACTATAAGTCGCACTTTTTTTCCTACTTTGGCTGGTCCTGCGACTTATAGTCAGGTGCGACTTATAAATCAAAATATATATAATTTAACATGTTTTTACATGTTAATTCATACTGAAAACATTTACGTCTACAGCCGCGAGAGGGCGCTCTAGGCTTGTGACAACTAGAACGCTCCTCCTAAAGACAACTGAGAAAGAAAAGAGATAACAAACTGCAGGTAGTAAAATATGCAGCCCGGTAAAACGGTAATCGAGCAGCAGAAAGAGAGTTTGAAATGAGGGAGAAACTTATGAGGGAGACTGGCGAAAAGGTGACTCTTACTGCAATGAAGAAAACCGAGAAAGCTAATCGGCTTTCTCTGTTCTCTGGCCAGAGCTGGAGGAACGAGTCTGGAGGGGCTCGTTCACGGTGCAGTTACGTCTCCACGCCTTTTAATACATCCATGCTCCACGCCCTGGTAGCTAGTTGTTCTGTGTGCTATTGTATAGTTCAATAACTGTTAATGTGTTACGTTAACATACCGGACACCTACCGTATTCAGCATATTGTTCTGTGTGCTATTGTGTAGTTGAATAACTTGTATTTATAATCTAAATAAATGCGACTTATAGTCTGGTGTGACTTATATATGTTTTTTTTCTCTTCATGACGCATTTTTTGACTGATGCGACTTATACTCCGGAGCGACTTATAGTCCGAAAAATACGGTATGTGTGTATGTATGTATGTATGCATGCACATTATCTCTCCATATCTTTGAAGGCCTCCCGATTGTAATAGCTCTTAGACCCTGGATACTTTATTCCCTCGTCCCTTAGCTGCTGCAGGCTTGAAGCCACCAGATGCAGCTTCTCTCCATCGTAGGCATACACCTGTCTGTCCTCACAGCAGGTCATCACAATGAGCTGGTCACACAGGCACGAGATCCCCTCCACTACACCTACAACCTGCATACTTACTTTCTCAGGAAGGTAAAACTTTCCCCAACCATTCACCTCATAATCTTCCCCACTATACATAGTATCATCCAGGTCTCCTATCTTCCATGTGGCACCAGCTGGATTCTTCAAATTGAAAGTCTTGTGTCTGTTCTTGGACACAAAGTCTAACACCAATTTCAGGTATTCTGAACCTGCAACACATGCCAGACAAGAAGAGTTTGATGGAATATGGAAAACATTCATGATAGCAAGGTTTTATGATGAGTGAGGCAAATATTTATCTAATTCTAATTGACAAATAGTTCTCACAAGGAGCCAGATACTTGGTAAAACTTTATTTCTATTGCATCTTTCACAATGGTTAAAACATGCTTTAAGCCTAGAAAAAAAAAAATAGCAGAGGCAATATTTCGATTTATTCACACAGTTTCACGTGTTTCATACATCTGCAGTAAAATTCTCCGTTTCTCATTTCACCATTTCACCATCATTTTTTTTTTTGCGTAAAACTATCTCTAGTTTTCTCATTCCAGTTTAGATGTAACTGGTGGGGATGACAGTTGTAAAGGAAGGAGGAGATGAGATGGCTCCAAGATGTCTCTTGTATGTTCTTGATTATCTTCATGTGTATCAGATTGCATGTAAAAATTGTAGCGTCATACTAAGCCAAGTGCGTGTGTGCTGTCACTCTGAAGATGCATATAAGCCCGGTGTTCTTGTTCACTCATTTGAGGGACTGACTCCACACTGGGCCTTTTGTGAAATCATGTTGCTCCTATTTGCAAATACGTATTTTTTTTTACAAAATACAAAAACCTAAACTTGGTTTAGTTCCGACTGTCTTATTCGCTAAACAATGAAAACTCTTCCCCTGCTGTAACAGGAAACTTCCATTACAGGAACGACAACTCAAACTAGCGCATGACCACAACATCATCGTTCGCAACTCCCTCACCCAAGAATATATCGCAAACCTAGACGTAGTACTGAAGGAAAATGAAAATTGAGCGGAAGTACGTAGGAGGGCGGAGCCAGGCTACCCAGGTCCTACCAATGTTTGGAATCTACAGGCCAGACACCATCACCAACAACAACCACCTGTGGCAGTGCACCAAGCAAGAACCCATGCAATTTCATAGGAGTAGGAAGTGACGCCGGATTGCCCCCACATTCAGAAAACAGAATGTATGTGTATGTATATGTGTTGCATGTTGTTCAGATTTTAAAGTAGAGGTGGCTTGATACCACTTTTTCATACCCGATACCGATACCGATATTCAACTTTGAGTATCTGTCGATACCGATATCAGTCCGATACAATCTTTATCCCTGTCTTAAATAACTAAGCGTTTAATAATAGATTTGTATGGATGCTCAAACTTTGAAAACAATATTTTACTTAGCTAGAGGAAAAAATACATTGCTCACAACATCACTCAGTTATGCAATATTGCCGCTTCTTTTTATTTGAACTTTTTCACAAAACATTTAGCAGCATTTCTGATTGTTCAGCATCATTCAAACATTGGAAGTAAAACAAATTAAAGTGCAACTCTGTGCAAAGGTTTAAATCTGAATATTTAGAATAACTCAGTGTAGCATTTACCTCGATGACATAGCAAAAACAATTGCAATGTAGACCATCACTTAAATAACAAACAAAACAAAAATAATAGCATTTCTCACAAGTATAAAATGTACAGTGTAACACAGTATGGTAGACACGGCATATTAAGGCAATCACTCTGTTTCACCTGATATCAAGTTAGCTGCAGTGAAAACAATATTTAAGGGTAGAAACACATTTCTTTTGCATGTAACCTCTGGAGTTGACCTGTATGTAAAACATAAAACTAAACATTACAGTATGAAAACATCAATGCAATGTAAACTAAAATAGTTGGTTCAGGTTTTCCCCTGATAAGCCATACTTGCCTGAGCTCGAAAAACTGTCACAGAAACCACTAGCTCATATTTTTACAGTCCTTAAGTGACCTAGTTGTGTTACAGTCCTTAAGTGTGTTCACTTTTTAACATGATGGGCAAATTTTTCTTTAGAAAGATTAGCATTTCAGCCTTCTCAGCTGTCAGCCTGCTTCTCCGTTCATCAATGATAATGGAGGCTGTGCTGAAGACCCTCTCGCTCTCCACACTTGTTGAAGGTGCACAGAGAAATTTAGTTGCTGTGATCGTCAGGCAGGGCAGTCTAGGTTGGTTAACTTTCCAGTACAGTAGTGGATTGTCTGATCGCAGAATAGTTGGCTCGCTGAGGTAGGTCTGCACTTCAATGCTTGCACTTGTGGTTGACTCAGGACCAGGTTCTACTGTGCTTTCCTCCAGGATTTCCTCAAAAACACTTCCAAGTCTGCTCTTGCTTGCAGCATCCACCTGTGGAGTCTTCTTTGCTGGCTCTGAGGCTGCTGATTCAGACGATGTCCCCTCTTGTGGCTCTGAGGCTTCTGATGTGGTCTTCCTCAACATTTCTTCCATCTTCCTTACCTCTGCCATTAATGCATCCTTTGTATGTTTTGAGGTTTTGAGGGGCTAGAACTGCGACGATCTTTTCCAGTATCCCCCACTGTTTTGCAGTCAATGTAGCTGGAAGGATGTCTCTCACACACACACACACACACCGTTGCTGCACAATGAGGCTCTCTGCCATATAATTGGATTCAGGTCGGCATATTCAGCTCCACCTGAATGTCCACATTGGCTCAGATGCTTGAAGTGACCGACTATTTTTCTGCTGAAGGCAATCTGTTCACAGCCTCAAGGAGGGAAGCATCCCTTGAATGTCCTTGCTTTTCCCTCATCTGCCTCAAAATTTCTGGACTTTGCTCTTCTCAATTTTCCAATTGCGCATTTTCTGGACACAGACAATGGGGATGACATCAGATGCTTTTTGCAGATGCAAAGCTCACCTCCCTTGTCAACTTAGTAAGCCCCGTTTTCAAGCATTTCAAAATGAATTTAGAACTGGGGATAGCTGTTTGAAGATGAAATCATGTAGCGAGCGAGGCTCAAATTTCCAGTATCCCCCACTTTTTTGCAGTCTGGTCATCCAGCTGGAAGGTGGCATGACTTTATCCAAAATGACATGGCCCGTTTTTGAGCTTCTGAGGCAATTTTCCATGTGTTAGGTTACTGCGCGCACTTTTTTTCTTGGCACTCGTTGCCTGTATAAATTCGGAATATTCTTTTCCGTGATGCTTCTTTAAGTGTTTAATCAAGTTCGTGGTGTTGAAGTTTCCAACGCTGCTGCCACCCCTCGAAACACTGCTTTGCATAAATTGCACTCAGCTGTTTTGCTTTTTCCCCCATTGAGCTTGAAATAATTCCATACAGCTGACATGATGTTGACAGGTCTCACTGGTTTTGCTTTGCTAATTGCTAGCTCCCTGCCATCCATGCATCAGGCACGTGACACATGCTGCTCATCTGTTTGGTTACTTGTCATAACACGTCTTTTTACGGCATGTTGCTCAACGTTTAGTTCAGGCAAATGGATCGGATTATACTCCCCAATCACAAACATTTGTTCATACACATATCCGGTCCATTCAAAAACTTTTGTGCCAGTCGTTAATCGGACCGAATACCCTTTACTAGTGATACCAGTGGACAAATTGTTTAATCAAACCAATGAAATTTTAAAGCCTGCTTTTTGAAGTTTTGCAAATTTGATATTTGATTTTTTTTTTTCAACATTGGGCTGTTTAAATGGCAAAAGCCTAAAACTTTAAAAGCCACTGAAAGGGCTCAATGGTAACTACAGAATTTGGGCCTTTAAACAATCAAACAAACTCTATGGCATTTTTCCATAAACTAGATTTTGACGTGCTCAGAATTCTACCTGATTTGTTTGGTAATCTCCTGTTCATATCACACATCGGTTTCAAATAGTTTTCATAGTTGCATTTTGCTGGGCATCAGGGGCAAAGAAATCAAGGAAACCAACGTCAGTCCATCAAGCTTCATCGACAAACATTTCATCATACACATGATCGTTGCGCACTGTTGCGATTTGATGCGGTCAAAAACTGTTTGTGCTCCTTCGCTAAACAGCACTCCTGTTCCTACCTATAAAGATGTCACTCATATGCCTACTAGTGCTACCAGTGGACAAATTGTGTCCTACACCCAAACCAATGAAAATGGCTCTTACAGGCTGTATAAATACAATTTCTATTCACCTCGGGCAGGAACGTTTTTTGAAGTTTTGGAACAGACTCCCTTCTGGCTCTTGGTCACCAAGATTTTTTTTTTTATTATTGTTTAAGTAGTGGTGGAAAAATATTCAAAACCTTCCTAAAAGTACTGAAAGTACTACAATGGAATAATATAATATAAATACAGAATTTGGGCCTTTTTGAAACACCCCGTTAACATTCCCTGATGGGAATTTTTATGAAAGATATAGATTTTGAGCGGAGAGAATTATGTATAAGCTATATATATATAGTGCCTCGTGGCTTGCCTTATTATGCCTCCGATTGGCTTACCCTGTTATTCTTACCCTAACCAAACCCCACTCCCCATGCCTAAACCTAACTACATTGACACGTCTAGCAGATCCGGTCGAGCATTTACCGTGAGGCTTGTTCTCATAGTGAGACATCAAAATGATTATTAAAAAGAACTGTTCATGGAGACAAAGAAGACTGTAAGGTTTATGCAGGGTTTGCAAAATATTGATCAGCGAAGCGCAAAGGTTCACAGTACATATGAAATATAATATGTGCAATGGTTAGGGATAATCAATCAAAATTCAATCAAAATGTATTTATATAGCACTTTACAGCAACCAGGAGGTATCCAAAGTGCTCTACATCAGGAATCAAGTATAAAACAACATATACAATAAAAAGAATGAAACATATAACACAGTAAAGTCAGAAAAGGTTATAAAGAAACAGGAGAGTGAAATTGTCACATCACTACTACGTATTAAAAGCCAGTCTAAACAAATAGGTTTTGAGTTTGGACCTAAAATGAGCTACATCTGTAATAGTCCAAATATCAGGTGGTAACTTGTTCCAGACTCTCGGGGCAGCAACTGCAAAAGCCTGATCACCCCAACATTTATACCTTGACCTTGGCATTTCTTAAACCAGCTGATTTTTGAGACCGCAATGACCGGTTGTGCTCACGCAAAGTTAAAATTTTGGACAAATACTCTGGGGCCAGGCCATTTAAAGCCTTTAAAACAAAAAATAAGATCTATTCTACAACGCACAGGGAGTCAATGTAGGCTGTAGAGAACAGGAGTGATGTGTGCACACCTAGATGTATTTGTTAAAAAGTTGAAGGCAGGAAATGGAGGTCTAACTCAGACTAACATAAACAGCATTACAGTAATCCAACCTTGAAATAAAAAAGGCATGAATAGCCTTTTCTAGATTGTGCCAGCTCAGGAAACGCTTAACTTTAGCCAGGAGACAAAGCTGGAAAAAGCTCATTCTAACAAAATTACTGATCTGCTTGTCAAATTTCATGCTTCAATCAAAAGTAACACCCAAATTTTTGACATCTGACTTATATTTTTATAGTGTATGATACCAGAGCTCCCAAACTTAAAGCTGGACCATTTTGTGTGCCTGAAGTATTGAAAATAATACACTCATAATAGTCCAGGATGAGTGTTAATGTAACATGCAATGTTAATTAGCTGTCCTTTAGCCAAGAACACTCTTTCCATGTCTTGTGTGGTCTGTTAATCTATTTATTGTTATGCGACTTTCTGCGATTGGCCCCCATTGCCATGCCTCCTTTTAGCAAAATGGCATTAAACACACTTAACCTACATACCGAATTTTAGCCACCTAGGGTGATAACAATGGCCACCAAAGGGTCTTGGATTTTTTGTTTATCATTTTTTTGTCTGTCTTGCGTGACCTACAGAGCTGCTGGTCACAGCTAAAAAGGAAGATCACAGAATTAATTTAGCTGCTTTGATTTCAGGGTCCAGAGGGGTTAACCGCAAAGCACGACGGAACCACATTTCTGTGCTAGCTGGCACAACTATAAGCCGAAAACCCTGAGGTTACCAAGACAGTGGATAGAAACTTGCTCTGTTAACCCAGGCTTCTGCCAATTTTAACATGCAAGCATAGATGTGCAAATACAAGCTTTCAATACAGAGTTTACAAGTGTACAAGTTAAAAGTAGAAGTTTACAAAACTAAGATTGCAGCCAGAAAACTATTTTCAAGTTTCAAGTTTTACAGAATTAGGAAGTGATGTTGGACCCGGCAAGGGGCGCTTCTGTGAACTTTGCATCTTTTGGTTACAGGATCTCTGGCTTCCCTGTGAAAGGATAATTGCTGATTGATTAACGATTCCATACAAAACACAAGTGAAAGCAGGAAAGAGAAAGATGCCCACCTAGGTTGTCTTTGATTGATTTCAGATGCATAAGGAATTCAGTTTTTTTTGACATCACCAGTTCATGGTGATCTTGGTCCATCCTGTTGTTCACTTTGTCCCAGTCCTCCTCGGTCTACACAAAACAGACAATTTAACCCATAGTTATTAGGGCCCACAGGTTCATCAGAGTCACAAAGCCTTACTGGTTCCCAGCAATTTAACTAAGTTCTCACCATATCTTTGAAGGCCTCCCCATTGTAATAGGTCTTGGACCCTGGATACGTTATTCCCTCGTCACTTAGCTGCTGCAGGTTTGAAGCCACCAGATGCAGCTTCTCTCCATCATAGGCATACACCTGTTTGTTCTCACAGCAGGTCATCAAAACGAGCTGGTCACAGGGGCACGAGATCCCTCTACTACCCCTACAACCTGCATACTTACTTTCTCTGGAAGGTAAAACTTTCCCCAACCATTAACCACATAATCTTCCCCACTATAAATAGTATCGCCCAGGTCTCCTATCTTCCATGTGGCACCAGCTAGATTCAAATTTTTGAAAGTCTCGTGTCTCTTTTTGGACACAAAGTTGAACACCATTTCTGGTATTCTGAATCTGCAACACATGCCAGAAAAGAGGAGTTTGATGGAATACAGAAAACTCTTATCATAGCATGGTTTTATTATGTGTGATGCAAATATGTGTAATTACCTGTTTTCTCTTCACATTGTTCACATTGCACATTTGCCGACCTGAAAAAGAGAGCAAAGATAATGATCTTGCAGCCTTTAAAAGAGATATGTTAATGATTTAGCTCTGTCATGACAGTGCAGAGCTGGTTTAAAGTCGGCAATAGTGTTGTAGTCAAGACCACATAAACCGAGACCAAGTCATTACCAAGACCAGAGTCCATCAAGACCAAGTCAAGACCAAGATCAGTCCAGTGTGAGTCCCATACTAATCCTTCTCACTCAAAACAGAAGGTCACGAGAAAAGAACTTACAGGTACACTTTTTATGTTCCCTTAAGAGGGGTTATTGTATTTTTAAGAGGCCAGAACTGTACCTTTTGACTAATTTGAAAGTACAAAATGAAAGAGAAGGGTAATGAGTTGTCTTTCAAAAAGGGTGGATCCTGCAACATTTGTACCCTTTTAACCCAAGGGTACTTCTATTTTTGGGTGTGCAACCCACACTAGATCCCTGGAACACAGGTATATTCACAACTAGCTAATTTATAGCCGATAAACAATGTAAATTGTCCCAGCTGTCTTAGTCAAAATTACAGATTGTGTGTTATTTTAAACTATTTTGCAGTTTAAACTCCTTATATTTTAGGAAGTGCTTCTTGTCTTGTTTTCTTGTCCAGGTTCCCATATTCACTTTCTTTGGAGTGCATGTTAAGGTGTTACAGGGAGAGGAGTTAACAGTAACAAATTAGAAATTAGTCAAGTAATGGGAAGTTTTACATCCACTCACAGTAATAATGTTCACATAAATCAGAAATGCACAGGCCATTTAGTGATATCCCTGCAGTTGGTCTTGAAATAAAATCAAGGTCCTCTTCATCTGAGACCGAGATAAGATTGAGTAAACATTCGGTTGATTCTGACAGACCTTTAAAATGTGGTCTTGAAACTGATCTTCTAGACCAAGACCCATCTCGAATAGTACAACACAAAACAGACAAAAGTATCCCTTAAATTGTGCAATCAGTGTGCCCCAGTCCCATTTTGTTCTATGAAAGAAGGGGTTTTTCAGTCCAGTTTCTACCACCATATATCTACAGGCCAGACACCATCACCAACAACAACCTGTGGAAGCTCACCAAGAAAGAACCCATGCAACTTTAAATTAGGAGAATACTGATCACATTGTAAGGACACTTGAGGCTCTAATAATAGAGAATGTAGCTTGTTGTTCAGAAAGACTAAAGACTGCTGCGACATGACATGAGCTACATAAATACAATTCCCATTCACCTCAGATTTATTTGGTAGGATTTCAGAGGTATCAGGACCGACTCCATTCCGTCTCTCTGTCACCAAGAAAACAAAATTTGTTTTGTTAAATGTAGTGATGGAAAAATATTCAAAACCTTCCTAAAACTATCAAAGTACTGCAATGGAATAATAATATAATATAATTACACAATTTGAGCAAACACATTTTAAAATGTTAACATGATAAATAAAGTAGACAATTCATTATAAAGTATTTCAATGATGTATGAATTAATGCATTTTAAAAAATATATTTAGCTCACACCACTGAAAAGGAAATAAAATACAACAGGTGTTACTTACTTTGGGGTATCTTGTACCTGCTGCCATTTTTGATGAGGCTGTTGGCAAATCTTTATATCGCCTGAGAACAAAACAGACCTTTTTAAATTCAGTGTTGAAGTCAAGACCACCTAAACCGAGACCAAGACATCACCAGTGTTTCGAGTCTGACACAAGACCAAGACTTTGAGGGATTGAGACCAAGTCAAGACCAAGACTTTGAGGGATTGAGACCAAGACCAAGACCAACACCAAGACCAGACCAGACCAAGTCCCACACTAACCCAGACTAGATCCCTAAAACATACAGTAAATACACAACTAGCTAATTTGTTTAGCTCATATTTTCTAAATCACTTTGAGTGGTGAAGAGCTTCTTGAAGAGTTTTGGTACAGAGGCAGATTGATAACGTCTAGCTAGCTAGCTTTGCTAGCGTAATTTACACTAAGCTTACCTTAGCTGCCAATAAAATGTGTTAGTCAGGGTTAAGGCCACTTCATGCATCTGTGTTAAATCAAGGCAGTGGGTATGTAAGTAGGTACGTGGAGATAAGGACCCAACACTGTAGCCTGACGTGCACCTCACAAAAACTGTACCTATGCATCGCAGCAACGCAGACCACAATGACTGTGATTGGTCCCTTAGCCATGGCTTGGTAGCGTTGCATTTACCCCCGACTCATTTCCTGGTTCTCCTTCTCCATAAAAAACATTATAATCAAGGAGAGGGTTAACTTCTCCTGCTTCAGATTTCCCACCGTGGTCAGAAAGAACAGGGGAGACACTTTGTTTCTCTCACTATGACTCTAGAGTCGGTGCTCGCTCTGAAGCTTGAGAAGAAACTTGAGGGTCTAATAATAGAGAGTGTTGCATGTTGCTCAGATTTTAAAGACTGCTGATGCAAATTAGTCATTTGTCAACATTGACTGTATAAATAAAATACCCCACTTACCTCAGTTTTTTAGGGCCGGGAGGTTCCAGAATGAACTCCATTCCGTGTCTCTGTCACCAAGAAAACAAAATTTGTTTTGTTAAAATTAGCGGTGGAAAAATAATCTAATCAGAATCTGAGCCTTTTTGAAACACCAGTTTACATACCGTATCAACAGAAAACAACTAACCTAAATCTGGCAAATACATTTTAAAATGTTAACATGATCAATAAACTAGACAATTAACTATTAGGTATTTGAATGATGTATAAATTAATGCATTTTAAATTTTGTATTTAGCTCACACCACTGAAAAGGAAATAAAATACAACAGGTGTTACTTACTTTGGGGTATCTTGTACCTGCTGCCATTTTTGATGAGGCTGTCGGCAAATCTTTATATTGCCTGAGAACAAAATAGACCTTTTTAAATTCAAAAGTGAAAGAAACAAAACACAACTGAACTGTAAAATGACCACAGATGAGTAAATAAAACAACCAAAAGTACACCTTAAAATAATGTTTTCTTTGTGATTTAAGTAATGCTTGACTTATGATGTGTCAATATCCTGAGGCCTGTACTACGAAGCAAGATCAACATACCCTGGATCTCTTTCAGTTATCCGGCTTCACCTAACCTAAATCACGACGCTGGTTAACAACTAGTTCAGTCAACTCAGGGTTTCCCAATCCAGCGGCGCGCGCGTTCAGGCGGTGTTTGCACAGCACGACCAATCGCAAACATCTACCAGAGCCGCATATTTTACATAAGAAGAGCAAAATATAATTCTACATAAATATGAAGAACACAGACTCGGTTTTACAGGGAAAACGCAATACAGTCGCTGCTTCCTAAAACAGGAGGAAAGCTGACAAAAAAAAAAATTAACAACGCTGTAGATGCGTAAATTACTCTTATCAATATCTCTTCCCCATCAGTCAGGACCCAGATCTGACCATAATTACACTTGTCCTTTCCATAAACTGTCGTTTCTTTAGCCTATTATTGCAGTTGCAACCCTGGCAGTGGAAGCGATCGCGAGAGCAAATAAAACATAATTCAAGCCAATGTGTGGCATTGGCGACACACGGCTCAAGAAACCGAGAAATAGCCGATATGTAATTCCCTCCCATTAAAATATATATATTTCATAAAAATACCCATCAGGGAATGTTAACAATGTTGTCGGTCTCTAAATGTTTTAACTTTTATGAGAGGACGTGTTTTCTGGACAAAACTTGTCCTGTGCGCTGTGTAACTTTGGATTTGGTGATCCATTTAGTCAGTTCTGTAAAGATATGCTCACTGTAAGGTTCAACTACGAATCGGAGACAAGAGTAAAGTTCTCACAATAACTGGCTTGATAAACCAGTCAAAACAGAGTAGAGAAAACTCACAGATGATCTAATAATAAGTCATACATTAGTTAGACATGACAACATTATGATTTCTCCCCTTATTATTATGAAATGTTACCAGAAGTTTAAATCTCAGTAAGCTATATAGGAGACACAAAAGCAGTGTAACCATTATCACCAGTAATGTTTAAACAGATATACTTCAAACTGAAAAAGCCTTCAAAAACTAGAAATGTCATAACCAAACAAACTCACAGTTGATTAGTAGACAAGTGCTCCTTTTGTTGTCTTCTGGGAAAATCTGTCGCCTGCAGTCAAACTGCTGTCCAGAGACCAGAAAGGTGCATAAACACACAGCTTGATGCCACGGAGAATACACAAGGCAGGTAGGTAGTGTGTCTAGAACCGCACACCAATATTAGTACAGGTAACCCTTCCTCAGGAGCTGCTACCTCCCCAGAACTTAACACGCCTCCTCATCCATAACCAGAAGCTGGCCTTCTCTGCCTCTTCTGAGAGCTCCCTCATGATTTTGTGTAGCTATTTGCCTCGTAGCCCTAGATCTCGGAGCAGGTGTAATGTTGAGCCCCCCACAAAACCCCCTGCTCAAATCTCCATAAGACAGAGTTTCAGACAAGTTGAGTTTTTGCAGCGTTGAGGCAACGCTGCCACCCTGTGGTGAAAAGGTGACATTAACTATTTAGTCCAGTCATTTTAAGCCAAAATAGGGGTCAGCATAGAACAACTTGCAACAGAAGCAAACTCAACTGATTTTATATCCTCAATATGTCCAAAGGAAAATTTCATAGTCATAATTCATACACCTATTCCTTCTTTTTCTCACATGAATAGGGTAAACATTTTAACCTTTACATATCACCATGAAAATCACTGGGTTGATTACTTACATCAAGACAAACAAAAAATGCATTACAAGTTTTTTGAAATTAGTTGTTAACATGAGCAAAAAGTGCATAACCTAATTACGTATGTGCTAATTTGCATAAATATCAATACAGATCTTAACATTGGGTGTAGCCAGGTGAAATTGTCTTGTTGAATCTTGTTGACATACAATATAGTAGTGGAACCTGTTTAGGCTACCCATGAACATTAAAACATAGAGGCAGGAAGAACTACCTTAATTTATTAATTATTATTGTAGAGATGTGGTTTGGGGCTGGGTCCGTGGGACTGTTTCTGGGGGATGATGTATTAATACTCATAGGTAGCCTAAATGGCTTCCATTCAGACCTTAATATTAAGTTTTTTACTGTTATATGTCAACAAGATTCTGCTATCCTGAAAGAGGAACGTCATGGATATAGACTATATATTAATTGACTGGGATGATTGTGAATGAGTGTGTGTTATTAGTATTTTGTTTGTGTAGTTATCACTTATTGTTACATAATACTTTTATATTCAGGTATACGGCACAGCTAAGTTCATTGTACACAAGCATGTACAATGACGATAAAGTCTATTTTATTCTAAAGAGTTTTATTAGTTTGTTAGTTGTTTTGAATTAAATATGTTTTGAATATTTTTGTGTGCAGCGGGTCTGGACCCCTTCCTCCCCCCCAATATATAATTGTAAACATAACTACGTCATATTAAGTCATATAATGAAAGCTCCTGGGCTGATTATAGATGCAAAACAATGAGTTTTTACATTTTATAAATCTTACACATGTTCTTACACAACTTCCAGAGCTGGGACATTTGCAATATTTTAACCTAAATATTCATCAAGACATCTCCCTAAAAGATATTATTTTTGGTTCCTTGTGATAAAGATAATCTGTGAACTTCTCCCCAACCAATCCATTTATTTATCTATTTTCTCTTGTAAGTGTTCTTGTTTATTTGTGCTGGTTGAATGATTCAGTATGTGTTGCTGTTCTCTAATGTTGTCACTTGATGGCGCTGTTGTATCGTTTGTAGAAGTTGTTCGATTTCAGACACTGTGTTTCGTCTTTCAAGTTCATCTTGGAATATGTTAAAATAGGCTAAAAGATAGGGCATTTATTTATAAATTTTTCATATTCACTCCTGTTCAACTTGGCAAAAGAAGGATTTCCATTTGCCAGTTTGTCGTACATGTCACACACACACACACACACACACACACACACACACACACACACACACACACACACTCAGGAGTTGAACTTTACAACTGTTTTGGTAAAGACCAAATTGTGTCTGAATTTTTAATCTCAATTACTTATTATTCGAATCCTGTATTAAGTGTATTATATAATAATAATACCACTTTTACCCGGCATTCTTTTGACAAAGATTTGTCACAAACTTGAACAGCTACTGGACACATTTTAAACATATTGGCTTCATACATCCATATGTTTCTCATAGTGCAACAGCATATATCTTATAGTTATAAGCTCACACATGTATCAACAACATGTCAAACTATATCAATTTTCTCTTCTGTTAAGATCCGTTCTGGTGCTTGATGTTATCATCTCTTTGACAAATGATGACTTCTTTCAGGTTGCAGGACACAAAGTCAAAACAAATATCATGCATTTGAGTTAACACCAGTGTAATTTTATTATGAATGACATCTTTAATACATCATCTTCTGCTTGCTACATTTAAACAGCTGACCCACTTGTTGGTTTAATATTTTCCATTGATGCATTTGTATCTTCATTGTTAAAATAATTACTTAAATCAAAAGAATTGAAGCACCGTAAGAATTCTACTTACAATATTTAATATTCAAGGATTCAGGTTAACACACTCATTTCAGTAGATCTGAACATTAGAAGGTTTTTTTTAATGGTCAAAACTAAGCTGAAAGTCTGAGCCACTTAATAAAATCTGGTCATGTCTTACACATTGTAACTTTAAGATGCAAAGGTATGATTAAAAAGGAAAGAGCAGGAGGCCAAAGCATTTCGCTGCACTTGAAACTTATTGTGGGGTGAAGAAATTTCCATCCCATGTAAAGTTGTGCTGTCTCAGCAGACGTTCAAGCTCTGTCTGGACACTCCTTTCAGCCCTCCGCCTGTTCTCCTCTGTGTTATTCGCCAATGTTAGTCTTGCTTGCTCTCTAACTTCTTCGACATTTTGAAACAAGTTGCTCAGACTTTCAACTTCGGCACAGTTACCGTAGGGCCACTCTTGGTCTGTTGGATGTCTCAAACCAAACATATTCCCACATGCTCTGCAAGGAAGCAGGAGTGTACCTTGAAGGATGTTAAACGCCTCACACCTGACATTCTTTGGCAGTCTGATGGTCCCATCAAAATATCGTTTCTTGGTCTTATTTGGGTAGTAGGTCATCACTGCACCAGCCACATAACTGTCCCAGAAGCTAAGACAGGACGCAGCAACCATGATTCTACCAGGAATACGCCCAGCAGTGGACATGGAGACACCATAGTACCTGACTGAATTTGGGATCTGAGAGACACAGATGGTGGAGGAGATAAGAGGACTTGTTCTACCCCTCCTCAGTTGTTTGGTGATCTCTCGCACCTTCCTCTTAATTTCCTCTTCATTCTCTTCTCCAGTCAGGAGGACAATCTGCAAGCAGTCACACAAATATGCATCACATAAATGCAGAAATGGGAAGTACTTCGTTACTGTACTCAAGTAGATTTTTAAGACATTTTTACTTTACCTTTTTTTTGTGGCGACTTTTTACTTTTAAATTTTAACACAAATATCGGTACTTTCTACTCCATAAATTTTTTTAAATTGGCTCGTTACTTTGGTTTTTACAAGAGGTCACAATGTCAGGGAATAGCGCGGACGCGCGACTCACACCACGAGTGGGCGTGTGCGCCACACAGAGCACAAAGTGTTTAAAAACTGTTTAGTAATTCATATTTTATCCTTTATTTTCTTTCCAGAAGCCATAGTGAGCACATACATACATGTAGATTCCTTTAAATGAAGATTAAAAAAGAGAAACTGGATCTGTGATTTCTCACAGAATCTCAATTGAATTCATATCTTTCTTCTCAGTCAGGATCTTATTAACCTGGAGTCCCAGTCTCTGTCACAATAATCATACATGTGATGTTTTACGCCTTGGCAGACATCCATATAAAATGTAGACAATGGAATATAAAGAGCCTTTTTTCCATGTCCACTGAGGTTTCTCAGCTTGTACTCTAGTAACATTTATGTGTCCAGGTAGCTTTGCATAAAAAATGGTTGTCATTCGCAAGGCTACTTTTACTTTTATACTTTAAGTAAATTTCCAAGCCTGTACTTTGTTACTTTTACTTGAGTAAAGAAGTTAAATCAGTACTTCTACTTTTACCAGAGTATTGTTTAACACAAGTATCTGTACTTCTACTTGAGTACGAGAAGTGAGTACTTTTGCCATCTCTGCATAAATGCATCAAATCATTTTGAACCATGCTGTAATATTTGAGAATGTTAAGGAGAAGTAGCAGTCCTGTACAACTTTACAAAGAACAAATGTATTATCTTTAGACAAGCTTTCATCTTACCATATCTAGAACACATGAGAATGGACTCCGCTTGGGCAGTTGAGAGGAATAGTGGTCAAAAGGCCGAGGGTAAATGATCTTCAAGCCATCCAGCATTTCGGTATCAGTCACAATACTTTCTGGGGGATGCTGTGGATCATTTATCTTTCCCAAAAAGAAGATGCTGTGAAGAATCTGTAAAGTCAAAACACATTCAAAGAGATATCATTTTCTGTGTTGTGTAAAAAATACACTATGTCAGCCAGGGCCAAGCAGTATGTCCAAAAGAATAACACTTCAAGTTTTCAAGTTTATAACAGTCTCAGACGAACCTCATCCACGAGCACTTTAGCACGTTCTGAATTCAGTTCCAACATTTTGTTAATAATCCAGAAAGCATTCGTCCTGAAATGGTCTTGCAGCCATTCTGCAGCTCTAAAATAATAAAATTAAACGTTTTTAGGAAATCTGAAAAAATCAGCACACCAACACTGGACATCTTCCCACATTTCCTAAAGAACTGACTGTTTCAAAGGTTGTTTTTAAATGTATTTAACATATTTAAAATTAAAACATATAAAGACACATTTTAAACAACAGTTGGCTGTGTGTGTAACCAGACTGAGGATATGAAGTACCTAAACAGACATGACATATGCATCAATACTAACTTATTAGTAGTTCAGTAAATCAGATGACTCACCTGTTTGCCTGTTCTTCTCTTGCATCCTGATGCAACCAGAAATAATACAAGACAAATTACAACAATTACACATTTTACTGACAACAGAAATAAAATAAGAAATGTTGAATTAAATCAAGATGATATAAAATATTTGCAAAGCAGAGAACTAAAAGACACCTACTTACCATGGTGAGTCCTGAGTGATTGAAGAGAAACTAAATAAAGGCCAGTCCCGCCCCTTGATGATTCAAACTACCACTCCTTTAACAGGATAATATGAACTTACGATGACAGTAACGATAACATATGAATACTACATGACATAAACACATTGCATCTATTAAACTATTTACAATACTAATTAGAGTGGGACATCTTTATATGAATGTATCTGTATGAGAATGGCTGGCAGAAACACAGAAATAGAAAACCCCACTCATGCAGTAACAACTAATTTAACCACGGGGACTAAGAAAGAGACTTTGATTTACGTGTTTAATAATTGTAACTCAGTTTCACAGATCTGTGATTGGACTAAGATGCAGACTCTAGAGAAGCAGGTAGATAAATACTTTGAAATAGTGTCACGCTGTCGAGTGTGTTTTTGTGGAAGATGCAAAACCAGTTTGAGGACATAACGTCACTCTATCCTCACTCAATGAACAATAAGAACACAAGAACACGCAAGCAGGCATACAGTAAGTCACGCATTGGACCATATCATCAGACACGATCCTTGATGATAAGGATTTCCCTGAAGACTTTGGTTTGGTTTTCAAGTATTCTGATACAGAAACAAAAACAACTCACGCAAACACACAATACAGGGTTTTATATCAAAAAGTGTTTGTTACGACATCTTGTTACGACATCTTCTTCCGTTCATTTTATGGAGTACAACAGTGTTGTAGAACCGGACACGGGTCTTGGTCTCAAAACCATTTTTGAAGGTCTCGTCTCCAAATTGACCACATTTTTACTTGGTCTTGATAAAAAAAGGACCCATCGTCTGTAATCAAATTTGTCTGCCTAAACCTTAAAGTGCACCTATTATATAACATTTTCAGGTTCATACTTGTATTTTGTGGTCAGTAACTTTGCCAAAATAACAAATTGGAGGTGTGCAACAGAAAAAAAGTGGTTGTGCCATATCTAATTATATGAACGCTCATTCAACAGCATTCACAGTATTGTTCTCCTGTTCTTTATTCTTCAATTTTCTTCTTCCGTACATTTTGTGGTCGTCTCTAACTTCTGCATACGTTCAGCTACAAAAACTATTCAAATATCAAAATGTTCAGCTCTTTAAAGACATGACGGCTCCTCTTCAACTTTTGTTCTGCTATTTATACGTTTTCAAATATTAGGCTTTTTTCAACTTTTTTTATTACAATGAAAGTGCGATGCAGACTTTAAATCCTTCAAATCCTCATCTACTTCAAAATGCTACTCCTCCTTTAAATTTCACCTACTGACGTGATTCAAACTTTAAAACACTCGTGAAAAATTCTGCCATTCAGGGTCTATTCAGCGTTTTGATATCTTTTATAAATCATTTAAGTTTAGTGTCCCTTTCAGCCATTGCGTTTATAAAGGGTGTGTATTGCGTGACTAACAGTGGGTGATGTCATTGCTAGAGCACGGAGCCTTGAGAAAGTAGCATAATCTTAGTCTCTTCTCTATAACTTGCTCTCATGCCCACAATTTACTTGTCACAAACAATTAATACATTAAAAAGAGTTCTTGTCTTCTTTCAGGTAATGTGCTCACGAAAGCTATTCATCCTCATTCTCTCTTGAGGCAAAACGCAAACGAAGTGTATTTTGAAACTGCGATTTCAGAGTCATTATTTATTTTTATCTACACAAATTACAGTATATATACCAATAAATTTACAAAGGCCTTGTGGCACTCACGAATCAGGTCATTTCACTGATACCACCTATAGTTTAAGCTGTCTGAGGCTTCTTTTCGCAGGTCGCTCAGTGTCTCTTAAAGGGAGCAGTCCAACAGCAGGTGATACGATCGTCAGCTGATTACGTAGATCAAAGGGATCTCCGCTGCGTTTACAAATATGATCACAATTAGTAAGCATGATGCAGCATTTTTGCCAGACAGTCAAATTGCAACTACAGATAGTGTACAGATATGAACATTAACAGAACATCTCTCTCACACACACACACACACACACACACACACACACACACACACACACACACACACACACACACACACACACAGTCCAAATGTCCATATACAGATCAAAACGGCAGCCTACCTCAAAGATGCATACAGATTGCATTACTTCATTTACAATGTCAGGAATGTTTGGAATGTCTTGAAGTAGTGACTGTCAGATGTGTTATGCGGGAACCACTGGAATCTAAACAATGATAACTATGGCGGACGTAAATTCCCTACGTGGGGTGGGGTGGGGGGGCATGGATGTATTTAGAGAGGAGCAAAGTGTGTCTGCTCTGCACAGTGACAGGAGCGGCACAGACACAGACAGCCAGGTCGCCTCTTTGATGAAAACACAGCGGTGCATACTGGAGAGAAACTGAAACTATCGATCTCATCAACTTTGGTATCACTAGTTCTCAGGCGAACATTTAAAGATTTGCTGACAGCCACGCCAAAAATGGCAGCAGGTACAAGCTACAGAAAGGAAATAACACCTGTTGTATTTTATTTTTTACATCCTTTTGTTGTCTAGTTTATTGATCATGTTAACATTTTAAAATGTATTTGCCAGATTTAGGTTGGTTGATTTCTTATGATACGGTATGTAACCTGTTGTTTCAAAAAGGCTCAAATTCTGTAATTATATTATTCTATTATTCCATTGCAGTACTTTGATACTTTTTGAAATTTTTTCCACCACTAATTTTAACAAAATAAATTTTGTTTTTTGGGGACAGAGAGACAGAATGGAGTTGGTCCTGAAATCCGCCTACCAAATAAAACTGAGGTGAAGGGGAATTTTTGTATTTTCAGTCCATGTTGACAAATCCCAAATTTGTGTCAGCTGTCTTTCAAATCTGAGCAACATGCAACACTCTCTATTATTAGACCCTTAAGTCTCAGTTTTCTGATTGTGATCCAGCATCACTTCCTACTCCTAATTTAAAGATTTATGGGTTCTTCCTTGGTGCGCTCCCAAACATGGTTGTGGGTGATGGTGTCTGGCCTGTACATACTAAACAATGGTAGGACCTGGACTACAAAACCTCCTCTGTTCTTCTATAGAACAACAATTAAGGGATTTCTTTGCCGACCAGTGTTGTTGTACTCAAGAGATGGGTCTTGGTCTACTGTAAAGATCAGTTTCAAGGCCACAATTTGAAGGTCTCGTCTCAGAATCAACCACATATTTACTCGGTGTTGTCTTGGTCTCAGATAAAGAAGAGCTCTGGCTGTCTGGGAGGTGTCAGCCATCGTTTTTAATAAGATTTGGCTACCTAAACTATAAGGAGTTTATGTGCAAAACAATGTCTAAAAAAACACACAGCAGTGTAACGTTGACTGAGACAGCTGGGACCATTTACATTTTTTATCAGCCATACATATTAGCTAGTAAGCTAGTTGTGTATATACCGAATGTTTCAGGGATCTAGTGTGGGTTACACACCCAAAAATAGAAGTACCGTTGTGTACCTAAAAGGGTACAAACGCTTGTTGCAGGAGAGGTACCCTTTTGAAAGACAATTCAGTACCCTTCTCTTTCATTTTGTACCATCAAATTAGTCAAAAGGTACAGTTCTGGCCTCTTAAAAATACAATACTTTACTCTTAAGGGAACATAAAAAGTGTACCTGTAAGTATCTTTTCTCGTACCTCCTGTTTTGAGTGTGAAGGGTTAGTATGGGACTCACACTGGTCTGGTCTTGATGGACTCTGGTCTTGGTCTTGACTTGGTCTCGGTTTGGGTGGTCTTGACTACAACATTGTTGCCGACTTTAAACCTGCTCTATGTCATACCCACACTGACACAGAGCTAAATCATTAACATATCTCTTTGCAAGATCTATCTGAAAGACTGCAAGATTTATCTTTTCTCTCTTTCTTTCAGGTCGGCAAATCAGCTGTTTGGTCTAATTAGTTTCAAACAATGTGAAGGGGAAACAGGTAGCTAAACATATTTGCATCACACATCATAAAACCATGCTATGATAAGAGTTTTCTGTATTCCATCAAACTCTTCTTGTCTGGCATGTGTTGCAGGTTCAGAATACCTGAAATGGGTGTCAGACTTTGTGTCCAAAAACAGACACGAGACTTTCAACTGGAAGAATCCAGCTGGCGTCACATGGAAGATAGGAGACCTGGACGATACTATTTATAATGGGGAAGATTATGAGGTGAATGGTTGGGGAAAGTTTTACCTTCCTGAGAAAGTAAGTATGCAGGTTGTAGGGGTAGTAGAGGGGATCTCGTGCCCGTGTGACCAGCTCGTTGTGATGACCTGCTGTGAGGACAGACAGGTGTATGTCTATGATGGAGAGAAGCTGCATCTGGTGGCTTCAAGCCTGCAGCAGCTAAGGGACGAGGGAATAAAGTACCCAGGGTCCAGGAGCTATTACAATGGGGAGGCCTTCAAAGATATGGTGAGAACTTAGATAAGTTGCTGAACAAGCAAGGCTTTGTGACTCTGATGAACCTGTGGGCCCTGATAACTATGGGTTATATTGTCTGTTTTGTGTAGACCGAGGAGGACTGGGACAAAGTGAACAAGAGGCTGGACCAAGAACACCATGAACTGGTGATGTCAAAAAAAAACTGAATTCCTTAAGCATCTGAAATCAATCAAAGACAACCTAGGTGGGCATCTTTCTCTTTCCTTCTTTCAGTTGTGTTTTGTATGGAATAATTAATTAATCAGCAATTATCCTTTCACAGGGAAGCCAGAGATCCTTCAGCAGCAGACTGCTGCACCCTCAGTGCAAGAAGGAGCGCTACCGCAGCAGTCAGACTCTTTAATGCAACATCATAATGTAGCACTGTTAGCTGTTTCTGCAATATGAGCATCACTCGACTATATTCTGCACTATACATATTAATTTATTTATTTACCTTCGATAGCGCAATATTTCATTTCTATTCATCCGCACCTTTCTCATCTGTATATATGTATATATATATATATATATATATATATATATATATACACTTTTTATTAATATTATTATTATTATTACAACACATATAACACATATAACAACTAATTCAATTTTTTCTCTGTCTAATGATTTTACTATGTATATCTTTTCTCCTATGTGTACTTAATGTGTATTTATGTTATTATTATTATTTTCTTCTTCTCTTGAGCTGCTGTAGCACAGGTATTTCCCCAGTGTGGGATTAATAAAGTCTATCTTATCTTATCTTATATTATCTTATCTTATCCTCCAAGTAAAACATGCAAAGTCGCCCCTTGCTGGGTTTTAAACACAGAACTCACTTTCCTTCAATATCGTTTATAAAATCTGATAGATGTTTTTATAAAGTGTTATTAGTAGAGATGAGTTTCAATGTGAATTTGTTGAGCTAGAAAAATAAGCTAGAAAGCATTATTAAAATGTAACTCATAATTAAAAGCGTAATTAGGATGGAAGGGCCTCTTTTAAGATTTGTCGTATTGTCGTTTTCGGTCAAATGGCCTTTTGAATGGGAGTGCTAGGGGCACTACTATGATAGCATCAAAATCTCTATTTCTAAAAGACTAAGAAGGCTCTAACGCAGTGGTCAGAAAGAACAGGGGAGACACTTTGTTTCTCCCACTATGATTCTAGAGTCGCTACTCGCTCTGAAGGTTGAGAAGAAACTTGAGCGTCTAATAATAGAGAGTGTTGCATGTTGCTCAGATTTTAAAGACTGCTGATGCAAATTTGTCATTTGCCAACATTGGCTGTATAAATAAAATACCCATTCACCTCAGTTTTATAGAGCAGGTAAGAATTTGAGCCTTTTTGAAACACCAGTTTACATACCGTATCAACAGAAAACAACTAACCTAAATCTAGCAAATACATTTTAAATTGTTAACATGATCAATAAACTAGACAATTAACTATTCTGTTTCATTATTAAGTCTTTAAATGATGTATAAATTTAGCTCACACCACTGAAAAGGAAATAAAGTACAAGAGGTGTTACTTACTTTTCTGTAGCTTGTACCTCCTGCCATTTTTAGTTTGGCTGTCGGCAAATCTTTATATGTTCGCCTGAGAATTAGCGGTGGGCAGATAGATCCAAATATCGATAATATCGATACCAACGTTGGTATTGATATTGATCAATACCAGTGAAATAAGATTGATACTTTGCTGTCACATCAAAGAGGCACATCAAAGAGGCTGTCTGTGTCTTTGTAAGTGCCGCTACTGTCACTGAGCAGAGCAGACACACTTTGTTCCTCTCTTAATACATTCCTGCTCCTCCCTCCTCTTGTGATTTGATGTTGTACCGTCACGTGACTCAGCGGCACCAGGCAAAATAATGTTTTCTTTATGATTTAAGTAATGCGTGACTTATGATGTGTTAATATCCTGGTTTGTTTAGTTTCCTGGTTTGTTTTGTAGGCTCACTTGTAATGCATCATTCTTGTTTGACTTCTTTGCTCTGTGTGTTTTTCCTGTTAATCAGCCCTCATGTTACCTTACACTCCTTATCACAAATATTGCCTTGTTTATTTTTGTGCTAACTTTGAATCTCTGCTGATGGACCTTTGATCCGATCTTACCTTCCTGATCTACATCATTTTTCATTTGCACAGAAATTGGTTGTGCGTCATCTTTTCAGTCAATCAATCAATGAAAATGTATTTGTATAGTGCTTTACAACAACCAGCAGGTATCCAAAGTGCTTCACATCAGAAACTAAGAAAAGAACAACATATCTTGCAATAAGAATAATGAAACGTAGGAAAATCAAACAGGAAAATCATAAAAGGTTACATAGAAACAGGAAAAGGAAATTGTCACACCACTACTGAGTATTATAAGCCATTCTAAATAGGTAGGTTTTGAGTTTAGACCTGAAAAGAGCAACCTCTGTAGTTGTGCGAATATCAGGGGGTTAACTTGTTCCAGAGTCTCGGGGCAGCAACCGCAAAAGCCTGATCACCCCATCGTTTGTACCTTGACCTTGGGACTTCTAAAACCAGTTGGTTAGAAGACCACAGAGACCGGCTGTGCTCACGCAGGGTTAAAATCTCGGATAAGTACTCTGGGGCCAGACCATTAAGGGCCTTAAAAACAAACAATAAGATCTTAAAATCGAGTAGGCCTCTATTTAAACATAGGACAAAAGTGTGTAATGCTAAGCCAGGTTGGAAAGATCATGTAGAAGAGCTCCATGCTGAGGCCCGAAATGCTTTTAAAAAATGGGCAGAGTCAGGCAAAAGTAGGCATGGCCCCTTGTTTGAAAATAAGAAATGCACTCATGCTAGATTTAAATATGCACTTCGTTATATTAAAAGAAATGAAAATACTATGAGGTCAGATTCATTGGCATGGAAGCTGCAAAAAAATAATGTTAATGACTTCTGGAAAGAAATTAAAACTATGATTAACTGCAAAACAACTCTCCCATCTAATAAAAATGGTGTGAGTGGTCCTGATGAAATTTCACACTTATGGCAGAAACAATATTATGAACTGTTAAACTGTGTAAAAAGTAATCTGTTTGTAGTGGATAATGTAGAGTTTAATGATGATGCTGTTGTCACTTCTGCTGAAGTCAATGAAGCAATATTGAAGTTAAGAGATAATAAGGCCTGTGGTCTGGATAGGATTACAGCTGAACATCTTAAACTTGCCAGTAAGAAACTGTGCCCTCTGGTAGCTATGTGCTCTACAGTTTTTTTTGTTCATGGAGCATTACCTGATTCTATGCTCTCTGTTGTGCTAGTACCAGTTATTAAAGATAAACTGGGGAAGCTAAACAGCTCAGATAATTACAGGCCAATAGCTCTGGCCAGTGTTATGTCCAAAGTGCTGGAGACAGTTCTATTGTGTAGACTTGAGAGGTACGTCCTGTCTACCAATAACCAATTTGGTTTTAAAAGAAAGCATGGCACTGATTTACAGTACAGGCCAAAAACACCTTCTCATTCAATGTGTTTCCTTTTTATTTTCATGACTATTTACATTGTAGATTCTCACTGAAGGCATCAAAACTATGAGTGAACACATATAGAATTATGTACTTAACAAAAAAAGTGTGAAATAACTGAAAACATGTCTTATATTTTAGATTCTTCAAAGTAGCCACCCTTTGCTTTTTTTTAGTAATAAGGAAAAACTTCCACTAATTAACCCTGACAAAGCACACCTGTGAAGTGAAAACCATTTCAGGTGACTACCTCATGAAGCTCATTGAGAGAACACCAAGGGTTTGCAGAGAGTCAAAAAATTAATACAATTAAGCAGGGAGTGTATTGCGACAGAGTCATTCGGTTTCATAGGCAAATAAATTTGCAAATCATCTGCATAACAGTGAAAAGACATAATGGCCCCTAACGGCATATATATAACATATATAAAGAAAACAAGATTGGGCCAAGAATTGAACCCTGGGGTACCCCACAAGAGAGAGGAGCAGTTGATGAGGAGCAGTCACCAATCATGACAGTGAAGCTCCTATTCGCCAAATAGGAGCTAAACCATTGAAGTGCTGAGCGTCGGATGCCTACGCACTGATCAAGGCGAGGGAGGAGGACTGCATGGTCTACCGTATCAAACGCCGCTGTGAGGTCCAATAGCACTAAAACAGTAGGATTCCCGGCATCTACAGACAGGGCAATATCATTGTGCACTCTAAGCAGTGCAGACTCAGTGCTGTGACATGATCTGAAACCCGACTGAAATTTTTTAAGCACAGTGTTCATTTGCAAAAAGGCTTGTAACTGTATAAAAACCACTTTTTCCAAAACATTTGACAGAAAAGGCAGATGAGAGACTGGTCTAAAATTGGACAACACTGTAGGGTCAAGATTAGGCTTCTTAAGTAGGGGCCTGACCACAGCATGTTTAAAGGCAGCTGGGACAGAACCTAAACTAAGACAAGAATTTAAAAAAGTGAGTAGACTCGGCCCAATGGTGTCATTAAAAACCTCCTTCACTATCCTGGCGGGGACAATGTCTAATGGACAGTGGGTAGGTTTCATATGTTGCACTATCTCAGAAAGAAATGTCAGAGAAACCGGCTGAAATTCCTTAAACACAGCATAATGCATAGGAATAGCAGGTATAAACACATTGAAATTAACACTGGCATATTGCCTGACAGATGCCACTTTGTCAATAAAATAAAAGAGAAACTTCTCACAGGTACTAGTTGAAACCTCTGTCGGATCAGAGGTACGTGGATTCACAACAGAGTTAATAGTATTAAATAACACTATAGGTTCATGGCAACTGCTAGCTATGACAGTGTCAATATTATCAGCCTTTGTCTATTTAATTCAACTTAATTTCTCTGTCTGCATTACCAACAGTCACCTGAACTAAACAGTTCACATCACCTGCAAAACTCATTCCAAGAGTAAAAACCCTATCATCAAACACCAAGACAGAAATTACTAACTTTCTCATCTTTACAGTTTGAACAATTTGAGTGACTTTACACTACTCAATAGTTTCTTTAAGGAAAAGATATAGATTTTATAATATACCAATGTTTACATAAGGTAAACAAGAAGGAATGGAAATCTGCAGTTTGATTCAATATAGTATTTTGTCTCTAGTAATTTATGGAATTACTGGGAAAAAAAACTACAGGTACATAACAGTATCAAATAATAGTGTGACTAATCCTGCCTCTCTCCAGCATCATGTGGCAAGTTTTCTTCATCACATTTGAGGTCTGAATCATCTCTTAATACGAACAATGAATGTGGTGTTTCCATTGCTTTCACATCCATTACTTTCTGAAAAACAGAACGCAGTTTTACTATTGTAAATATATAGTGTTTTTCTCTTCTTTTTTTATAGCTGTGTACATAACGTCATACATCTTACCTGGACATGTTGGTATCTTTGCCCTTTTACCTTTTTCTCTCAAACGGTACAGTGTATAAATGTTTCATTCTTATTTGGTGTTTGTTTACAAAACAAAAAGTCTTTCTGAGTTTTCTCTGTATAAATACTGTATATGTTCACTAACTAGTCTGAAACAAGACACCTGCTTAGGCGTTCAGCTAAAATTGCAATCAGCAGTGTTTGATAGATACCAGACTGAAATCTCTTCTGTTTTTGAATGTGTGGTTGACCTGTACATCTACAGTGTTGTGCAGTAAGTGGTTAAAGTTATGCGTAGAGTTTTGAAAACTGTTGTTACCTTTTCTGCTTCCAGCTCCGAACCATAGTTGAGAGCAAGCTGGTTTCAAACTAATAACTTGGCTCGTGGCAGGTAACTTGCGTCTAGTGGTCCGGGTTTACAGAGCCGAAGCACATTTCATTTCATTTTTCATTTATTTATTTATTTGATAGGGACAATGCTCATTGATCAACAGACAAATTACTTGCTGTAAACAAGCCAGAGTTAGCTACAAGTGCTAGTTTCCATCTGTTGTCCCTAGCCAGGTCTTAACAGGTACCCTAAAATACAAAAAGCAATACAAATACACTATAAATCTAAGAAATACAGTAGCAATGTAATAAATACAACAGAAATTTTAAAACAATATGAATATACCCGCAAACAGACAATATGTTGCTCACCTCATCTAATCCTCAGCTTAATTACATTCATGGGTTTAAGTATTTGGTGTATGATTACAATTGTAATTATCCCTAATCCAAGATTTAAGATGTTTTTTAAAAGAAGAGAGACTATTACAGTCCCTTAATTCATTGGGCAGACTATTCCAAAAAATTGTGGCTCTGATAGAAAAGGCTGTGCTTCCAATCCTACTTTTTCTAAATTGAACTATGCAATCCCCTCTGGTGGTTGCTCTGGTTACTCTATTGACCTTATCTTTCTGTTTTATTAACTGGCACAGTGGTGGTGGAGCATGCCCATGGAGTACCTTAAAGACAAGACAGGCATCAGCAAAGTTTCTAAAGTTTTCAAAGCTAAACATGTTGTGTTTTGTAATTATGTGACAATGATGATAGCTATTACCCTTACGGTCCAATGTCTTTAATGCTTGTTTATAAAGTGACTCCAATGGTTGTAATATTGTTTTATTGGCTCGACCAGCTAGTTAAACAGTAAGAAAAATGTGAGAAGATCATCGCATGCAAGAAGAGCTTTGCGGCCTTCATTGGTAGGTATGGTCTTATGTGCTTAAAATTTGCCAGGTTAAACTTAACAATATTGGCAACCTTTTTTGTATGCTTTTTAAATGAGAGTTGTGAATCTAGGATAATTCCCAGATATTTAAAGTCATATACCACTCTAACCTTCTCTTGGTTAACAATTACCTCAGGGTCATAAGTCACAGTACTTTGTTTTGTAAAATACATACATACTGTTTTACTTATGTTCAGGTGTAAGCATGAATTAGTTAGCCATATGGATACCTTACTCATTGCCTCAGTCAGTTGTTGTGCAGCTTGTTGTTTATTTTTAGCATGCACATAGATGACTGTGTCATCTGCATACATTTGTAAATGTACAGATGGACAAACAGTCGGCAGGTCATTTATGTAGAGACTGAACAGAAGGGGCCCAGTATAGATCCTTGAGGGACACCCATTTTACAATTTAGATATGCAGATTGAGTGTTATTAATGTGTGTGCTTTGTTTTCTGTCAGTTAAATATGATTTCATCCATTTAATTGCATTACCACAAAAATTTAAATAAGATAGTTTTGACAAAAGAACGTCATGATTGACAGTGTCAAATGCTTTTTTTAAATCTAAAAATATTGCGCCCACCACGCCTCCTTTATCTAGATTCATTTTGATGTTCTCAATAAAAAGCAGTTGACTGTTTCGTGGAGTGATTACTTGAAAGCCAAACTGCATTGGGTGCAGTGGTGTATGACCTTTACTAAGATAAGTAGTTAGCTGTTTCTCCACCCATTTCTCTGCTACCTTGGATATTACAGGTAGTATACTGATAGGCCTGTAGTTCTCCACCAGTGTTTTATCACCGGCCTTGAAAATGGGGGTTACCACAGCTGTTTTCCAGGAGCTTGGGAAAATACCTTGTTTAATTGATAGATTGACTAAATGTGTAAAAGGTTTGATTAAAAACTGTTTATAAGTTTTAAAAATACAGAATCAAGACCAAAGGCATCCTTAGCTTTTGAGTTCCTTAATGAATTTATGGTATTCTCTACCTCAAATTCACAAATTTCCTCAAATCCAAAAACAGGTTTGTCAATATTAATAGGAATGCTCACTATATTACTAGCAATGCAATTCTGTGTCAATTCCTCCACTGATTGAATAAAGAAATTGTTAAAAGTGCTTGCTATAATATCGTCTTCTCTGGTTATGATTCCATTTAATTTCAGTTCAAGTGCTGGTGTGTAATGCTGAGTATCTTTACCAATTAATTTATTAAGATTGTTCCAGATTAATTTCCCATCTCCCTTTGCATCATTAATTACTTTTATATAGAAATCTGCTTTGGCTTTCCTTATATTCCTTACTACTCTATTTCTGAGGGATGTATAACTATACCAGTCACTTCTAAGTCCTGACTTAAGTGCAATCTTTAGTGAGGAATCTCTGTCCCTCATCTGTTTCCAGAGAGCCTCATCAGTCCAGTCGATATCATTTAAAGCAGATTTAAATTTGTCCATATCATTTTTAGGAATACTCGAATGATAGTGTTTCACTATGGTTGTATTCTTAAAACGTTTTTTAGTGAGTTTCCTTCCCAGTAATGTCATATTATGGTCAGATAAACCTGTTAATAAATTGTATGATTTTCTTATCCTTTCCGGTCTGTTTGTAAACATTAAGTCAATTTGCGTCTGAGAAGAATGAGTGATGCGGGTGGAACCAATAACTAACTGGGTGATATTAAATTTGTCTGTTATGTATTTAAGTTTTCTTCGATCAGAGTTATTTTCCCAGTTTATATTAAAATCGCCCATTAAAATTAGCTCCTTTCTTTCTTGACATTGTTTTAACAGTTTACAAGGGGGTTAAGTGTCTTGCTCAGGGACACATTGGTTGATGTATCACAGTGGGAATCGAACCCTGGTCTCCCACATCAAAGACATGGGTCACATCCACTGAGCCATCACCACCCGGTGACTCCAGTTGTGCCCACTGTTGTTTATCAATCGAAAAAAAACTGTAATACCACTTTAAGGTGGCATTCTTTTCACACACACACACACACACACACACACACACACACACACACACACACACACACACACACACACACACACACACACACACACACACACACACACACACACACACACACACACACACACACACATACACCAGATAATGAGGTTCTTTACAAACATATTAGAACTAGGAGTTGAACTTTAAAACTGTTTTAGTAGGGACCAAACTGTGTCTGAATTTTTTATCTCAATTCCTCATTCTTTAGTCCTGTATTAACTGAATTATATTATAATAACAACACTTTAAGGTGGCATTCTTTGGACAAAGATTAGTCACAAACTTGTGACAACTTGTACTGGACACATTTTCAACATATTGGCTTCATACATCCAAATGATTTCTCACAGTGCAACAGCATATGAACAAACTATATCAATTTTATTTTCTGTTGAAATCTGTCCTGTTAATTTTAACTATGATGACTTCTTTCAGGTTGCGGGACACACAATCAAAACAAATCATACATTTGAGTTAACACCAGCGTCATTTTATTATGAATTACATCTTTAATACATCATCTTTTGATTGCTTCATTCAAACAGCTGACACACTTTTTGGTTTACAATCTTTTCCATAAATGCATTTGTACCTTTAATCTTACATGAAATACTCTTATCAAAAGAAAATCTCTCTGGTCAAGTTATAATAGAGCACCATAAGAGTTCTACTTATTATTACTACAATATTTAATATCATTTATTTTCGGGATACGAGCGTCACACTGAACGTTACTTCTTTACATTCTGTTGAGGATGTTAGTTCATTTTTAATTTAAATGTTTTTTAAACTAAGCTTAGAGTCTAAGCAACTGCTTTAAAAATAAAATCTGGTCATGGCTTACACAGTGGAACTTTAAAATGGAAAGGTACAATTTGAAAATACGAGAGAGCTGGGGGCCGAAGCATTTCACTGTGCTTGAACATGTGACAAAAACCTGAAACTCATTGTGGGGTGAAGAAATTTCCATCCCATGTAAAGTTGTGCTCTTCCAGAAAACGTCTAAGCTCTGCCTGGACACTCCTTTCAGCCCTCTGCCTGTTCTCCTCTGTGCTATTCGCCGATGTTGGTCTTGCTTGCTCTCTAACTTCTTCAATATTCTTAAACAAGTTGCTCAGACTTTCAACTTCAGCACAGTTACCGTAGGGCCACTCTTTTGTTCCATCTGTTTTTAAACCAAACAAATTCTTACATGCTCTGCAAGCAGGCAGTTCTTCTCCTTTAAGGATGTTAAACGCCTCGCACCTGACATTCTCTGGCAGTTTGATGGTCCCATCAAAACATCGTTTCTTGGCCTTATTTGAGTCGAAGGTCATCACTGCACCAGCCACATAACTGTCCCAGGAGCTAAGACAGGACGCAGCAACCATGATTCTACCAGAATCACACCCAGCAGTGGACATGGAGATGCCATAGTACCTGACTGAATTTGGGATCTGAGAGACACAGATGGTGGAAGAGATAAGAGGCCTTGTTCTACCCCTCCTCAGTTGTTTGGTGATCTCTCGCACCTTCTTCTTTATTTCCTCTTCATACTGTTGTCCTGTCAGGAGGACAATCTGAAAGCAATCACACATATTATGAAGCTGCTGCTGTCCCCACAAATGCATCAAATCATTTAGAAACATACTGTAATATTTGAGAATGTTAAGGAGAAGTAGCATTCCTGTACAACTTTACAAAGAACAATTGTATTATCTGCTAACAAGCTTTCATCTTACCATGTCTAGCACACATGAGAAAGGACTCCGCTTGGGCAGTTGAGAGGAATAGTATTTAAAAGGCCGAGGGTAGATGTCCTTTAAGCCTTCAAGCATTTCAGCATCAGTCACAATACTTTCTGGGGGATGCTGTGGATCATTTATCTTTCCCAAAAAGAAGATGCTGTGAAGAATCTGTAACGTCAAAACACATTCAAAGAGATGTCATTTTCTGTGTTGTGTAAAAAATATACTATGTTAGCCAGGGCCAAGCAGTATGCCCAAAAGAATAACACTTCAAGTTTTCAAGTTCATAACAGGCTCAGACGTACCTCATCCATGAGCACTGTAACACATTATGAATTCAGTTCCAACATTTTGTTAATAATCAGTAAAGCATTCATCCTGAAAGGGTGTTCCATGTATTCTGCAGCTCTAAAATAATAAAATGAAAAGTTTTTAGTAACATCTGAAAAGATCAGCACGCCAACACTGGACATCTTCCCACCGTGACTGTTTCTAAATGTATTAAACTAATTGAAGATTAAAACATATAAAGATACATTTTTAACATCAACAACACCTGGCTGTGTGTGTATCCAGACTTATGTACCTAAGCAGGGTCTACTTTGTGACGTATGCATCGACACTAACTTGTAGCTCAGTAAATCTGACTCACCTTTCTTGCTGTTCTTCTGTCGCAGCCTGATTTAACCAACAATAATACAAAACAAATTACAACAATTCCACGTTTCACTGACAACAGAAATGAAACAAGCAATGTATAATGTAATTATAATGATAAAAAATATTGGCAAAGCAGAGGACTTAAAGACACCTACACATGGTGCAGCCCTGAGAGATTTAACCAAAAAAGGAGAAGAAGGCAAGCCCCGCCCCCCGATGATTTGCACTACTCCTTAGATGTTTTCATGTTATGAACTTACGATGGCAGTTACAATAAGAATATGAATACTACATAACATACACACATTACATCTATTCATTTTTTTTCAATACTAGTTAGAGTAGGAAGTCTTTAGGAAGCGTGCATCTACTCATAATTTTTAGTAATTGTGTATTCTATAGTCTGTACCACTACCTTTTCTTGAATTATGGGCCCCCACCTATAAGCTTTTTTAGCTTCTTTGGGGGACCCATTCACTCTACCCAATTGATCTTGTACCGCAGCTGTATTATTGTAATGTTTGAAGTGGTATTGTGAATGAATGAATAAATGAAATGAAATGAAATGAAGTCTGTATATCTGTGTGTGTGTGTGTGTGTGTGTGTGTGTCTCAATTGTTGGATCTTTTTAAGTTATAGAGTGTTATTTAGACCTACTCTATCTGTAAAGTGTCCTGAGATAACTTCCGTTAACAATTGACACTATACATTAAATTGAATTGAATATAAGTGTATGTGAGTCGCCAGTAGAAACTCATTAAGGGCACAGACACATTACGAACTGATATAGTGTTTGAGATAATACATCACCCACTAATATGAATGCAAAAATAATAAAACTTCATTACCCAGAGAATTAAGTACCTAATTTAAAAAGCAGCAAAAAACTTTGCTTAACTTAACTGAAAGTGGAAATAGAAAACCACAGTCATGCAGTAACAAGTCGCTTTGGATAAAAGCGTCAGCTAAATGAAATGTAACAAGTGATTTAACCACAGACAAGAAAGAAGGAGACTGTGGTTTTAACCACCATTGGAGGAAATAACCACTGTTCTCATCCAAACCAGAACACACTCACACACAAGCGGGCATAAGTCGTGTACAGTATATATTCAGTATGGTGTCTGATGTTAAAGATTTCCATGAAGTCTTTTGTGGGGTTTTAAAGGATTCTCATACAGAAATGAGAACAACACACACAAACACATGATACAGGGTTTTTTCTTCTTCTTTCATGTGTTTTATGGATGCCCAAAACTTCCACATACTCGTATCTGCAAAACATATTCAAATATCAAAATGTTCAGCTCTTCCAAAGTTATATTTTGGGGTCCCTTTCTTCAGCGGTACAGTCTGAACTGAGAAATCTTGGTGTTATATTTGGTCATAACATGTGTTTCGATCATCATATCAAATCACTGACCTGCACTTGTTTCTTTCAATTAAGAAACATTGCCAAAACTTAGAGCTGTTGTTTCGCATTTTGAGCTTGAGATGATCATTCATGGTTTTATATGATCCCAACTTGATTACTGAACCCGTCTCAGCAAGTCGTCCCAGGACCGTCATCACTCCTGTTTTATACTCATTACGTTGACTTCCGATCAAGTCCAGGATCCAATTTAAAATTCTTGTTCTGACTTATAAAACTTTGCGTGATCAGGCACCTGGACTTTCAGACTTTCAACTTCAGCACAGTTACCGTAGGGCCACTCTTTTGTTTCATCTGTTTTTTAAACCAAACAAATTCTTACATGATCTGCAAGCAGGCAGTTCTTCTCCTTGAAGGATGTTAAACGCCTTGCACCTGACATTCTCTGGCAGTTTGATGGTCCCATCAAAACATCGTTTCTTGGCATTATTTGGGTCGAAGGTCATCACTGCACCAGCCACATAACTGTCCCAGGAGCTAAGACAGGACGCAGCAACCATGATTCTACCAGGATCACACCCAGCAGTGGACATGGAGACGCCATAGTACCTGACTGAATTTGGGATCTGAGAGACACAGATGGTGGAAGAGATAAGAGGCCTTGTTCTACCCTTACTCAGTTGTTTGGTGATCTCTCGCACCTTCTTCTTTATTTCCTCTTCATTCTCTTGTCCAGTCAGGAGGACAATCTGCAAGCAATCACACACATTATCAAGCTGCTGCTGTCCCCACAAATGCATCAAATCATTTTGAAACATACTGTAATATTTGAGAATGTTAAGGAGAAGTAGCATTCCTGTACAACTTTACAAAGAACAATTGTATTATCTTTTGACAAGCTTTCATCTTACCATGTCTAGCACACATGAGAAAGGACTCCGCTTGGGCAGTTGAGAGGAATAGTATTTAAAAGGCAGAGGGTAGATGTCCTTTAAGCCTTCAAGCATTTCAGCATCAGTCACAATACTTTCTGGGGGATGCTGTGGATCATTTATCTTTCCCAAAAAGAAGATGCTGTGAAGAATCTGTAAATTCAAAACACATTCAAAGAGATATCATTTTCTGTGGTGTATAAAATATACACTATGTCAGCCAGGGCCAAGCAGTATGCCCAAAAGAATAGCAAGTTTTCTAGTTCATAACAGGCTCAGATGTACCTCATCCATGAGCACTGTAGCACGTTCTGAATTCAGTTCCAACATTATTGGCCTTCCACTCTCGTCATTCCACAGACTGGCAGTTGCTTCTCCCTTTGACTTGTACACTCCAGCTAATACTATTCAATTTAATTCAATTCAATTTGATTTATAGTTTCAAATCATAACAAGAGTTATCTCGAGACACTTTACAGATAGAGTAGGTCTAGACCACACTCTATAAATTCCAAAACCCCAACAATTACAGTAATTCCCTCAAGAGCAAGCATTAGCAGTGGCTGTTGCGACAGTGGCGAGGAAAAACTCCCTTTTAGGAAGAAACCTCGGCAGACCCAGACTCTTGGTAGGCGGTGTCTGACGGGGCCGGTTGCTGATGTGATGAACAGTGGCAAATAATAGTCACATTAGAGATAATGGAACAGTGACTTTGAGGTAGTCATGGAAGTTCATGTCATAGCAGGGCACATCGTGTCGTACTGAGTAGTGCAGTCTCCAATACCGGATCCTGACTACTCTGTGCGTATGAACATCACAGCAGGGTGTTGCGGGATTTAACGTGGCGCTGCAGAGCATGGGTGGATGCTGCGGATGCAGCAGGACTAGGATTTCAATGTATGCATGCAAGTCAATCTGATCCAGTGGCTTCCATTTCTCTTGAAATACACACCTCCTCCACAAGTTGGTCATGTCCACTATGATCCTATCCGTTGGTTGGGATATGAAGAGATGAAATGGTGATTGAATATCATCGACTAGTGTGGCAGAAAATCTTGTGGGGCTTGGAGTCATTTTGATGACAGTCTGCCTTGGCGTCAGTGTGGTGATGTTGACCATTTTATGTTAGCATCTTTAGCTGTCCATGTTGAGGATGATTGCTGCCCATTGTTTTCACCTAATGTAGAGACTACACCAGATTAGTCCCCTGAATCTTCATCATCATAGGAAAATTCACAATCCGGATCGTCAATAGCATTGTTCTCGGTCTTTGAAAGATCCTCTGACTCTGAAATCTCTTCCTCTACATCACTATTACCATCAAAAATCTGTGCTAAAACTTCTTCAGTTGCAAACCTTTTGGAGCTCATTTTGTAGTGTGCGTGTGAAAGAGATGACATTACAACAGAGAAGAGGACAAGCGCAAGAAAGCTCCTCCTCCTTTACACACACACACACACACACACACACGATAAATGGGTGTTGAAACTCTCCGGGTCAAAATGACCCGCAACATCATCTTTGTATACAACCTCTGAACAGACATTCCACTACACATCAGTGTGTCCAAATTTTATGAACAAGTTTATGACCCTAAATGAGGAAATGTCATACAATTTCATGAAGAAAAAGAAATTTTGGTCAACACAAAAACGGAAATGGGTCAAATTGACCCTTAACATAATACGAGGGTTAAAGAAATAATATAAATGTCACTCATGGTTGTTACATGAAAATAAGATTCACCAATAATGCACAGGCCAAATATGTGTCGGGGTCCTGAGCAATGAAAAAATACATATATATTCGGCAGGGTATAATGGTGGTGAGGAGGTAGTCTTACAATTCAGAGCACTGCAAACAAAAAGATTGCCTCTGAACGATGGGCATTGAACACAGAAATAGGCCTCAACAGGCCCAAGAAGAAACAAAAAACACAGCCATAATAACCAGGTTTGTGTAACAGTTACGAGTGTTACAGCCTCAGTCTCTTCAAGAAACTCCCGCCCCACGACCCAGATAGATTCACATCCCTTTAGAGCCCAAAAATAAAAATTAAAGCTCCTCAGGGGTTACAAATGCTTTAGCCAAATTACAGACATCCCCCCTTTTTTTTTAAATCAGACTAAGCTTAGTTCAACTTCTAACCTTTTGGGTTAAAATCACAGCCCCGACGTATCATATAAGTGCAGAATGGCTATATTAACTAAACATTTTTCTAGCTTAATGTGCACACCTGAATTTAGACAGTTCAAACTAGAATTACAGAGTGACAACTCGTCACAAAACATACTGTATATTTGCCCAGCGGCGATCTTTGCATGCGCAGGGGGACTGGAAAGCATGTTTCTCTCCATTGTACGTGAAGGTTAGGATTGCGGGGAACCGCATGGAGAAGCGGATGTTCAGTCCGATCAGACGTTCACACACCTTGTTGAAGCTGGGTTGCTTCTCCTTCACTGCAGCTGAGAAATCCTGCTGAATGTACAGCTTCTGTCCCTCATATGTCAGCTGCTGTCTCTCCCTCATTGCAGCGATGATCTGCTGTTTCTCCCCGGAGTTGTGCAGCTTAAAGATGACGGGTCTGGGGCGATCGCCGTGAGCGGGTCCGAGCCCTCTGTGCGCCCGGTCGATCTTAATTCTGCTCCGTTTAGTATCCAAGTTCAGTATTTTCGGCAGCCAACGTTCAAAGAAAGCAAGAGGTTGCTCACCTTCAGCTCCTTCCTTTAAGCCAACAACCCTGAGATTGTCCCGTCTTGTCCTGTTCTCCAAGTCGTCCGCTTTGTAAGTGACAGTTTGTAACTTCTTCTCATCTTCCCGGAGCTTGTTTTCAGTGGTAGCTAGCATGTCCTCCAGTGTAGACACTCAACCCTCAGCTTCGTCCAGTCTTTTACTGTTGCCTTCCACCCGGGTTGTCATAACTTCCAGTGCATTTGTAAATTTGGCCAGCTTCTCCTCCAATAACTTGCCGATGCTCTCAGTAACTTCCTGAATTAGCTGTGAGGAATAGCCACCTGCACCCGAGCCGCCATCTTGCGCCTCAACGTTCGTCCGGCCCCTCGTCGTTCTTTAAGTTTTACTTGGATTTTCGGGCGGAACCAAGCCACTTTCCTTGCTTGACATCGTTAGGAACCTTAGAGCGGTCAGCAAAATATAAAAATGCCAGTTTGTAGTGGGTAAAATTTAATTTACGGTCGATGGGAGCGGGAGTTCAGCGCCAGTCCGACTTCTCAGCTCAGTGACGTCATACCTCCCCCCAAGAAAAGGTTTTTGAATTATGCTGTGCCATCCGCATAGGCTATTTATGGTAGGTGGCACTACCTGGTGCAGATGGACACGCGTTCAGCCAATCAGGAATGGCGTATTGATATACAGTAAATGCTTCGGAGGGACGCAATCAAAACTCTGCGTCAAGGTCACAGGACGTGCCTCGTGGCTCACCTGATTATGCCTCTGATTGGCTTGTTATTCTTACCCTAACCAAACCCCACTCCCCATGCCTAAACCTAACTACATTGACACGTCTAGCAGATCTGGTCGAGCATTTACCGTGAGGCTTGTTCTCATAGTGAGACATCAAAATGATTATTAAAAAGAACTGTTCATGGAGGCAAAGAAGACTGTATGGTTTATGCAGGGTGAGCAAAATATCGATCAGCAATGCGCAAAGGTTCACAGTACATATGAAATATAATATGTGCAATGGTTACGGATAATCAATCAAAATTCAATCAAAATGTATTTATGTAGCACTTTACAGCAACCAGCATGTATCCAAAGTGCTTTACATCAGGAATTAAGTATAAAACAACATATCATACAATAAAAAGAATGAAACATATAACACAGTAAAGTCAGAAAAGGTTATAAAGAAACAGGAGAGTGAAATTGTCACAACACTACTACATTCTAAACAAATACATTTTGAGTTTGGACCTAAAAAGAACTACATCTGTAATAGTTCGAATTTCAGGGGGTAACTTGTTCCAGCGTCTCGGGGGCACCCCACCGTTTATACCTTGACCTTGGGACTTCTAAAAACCAGCTGATTTGGAGACCGCAATGACCGGTTGTGCACACACAAAGTTAAAATTTCGGACAAATACTCCGGGGCCAGGGCATTTAAGGCCTTGAAAACAAACAATAAGATCTTAAAATATATTCTAAAACGCACAGGGAGCCAATGTAGGGTGTAGAGAACAGGAGTGATGTGTGCACACCTAGATGTATTTGTTTAAAAAAAACGGATTGGCCATCTAGCAATTATGGTAAATGCCAGAGGGGCCAGACCATTTTTTTTAATGTGGGCTGGTCAGATTCTTTTTTTTTTTAAAAACATTGTCTTTACAGGCCCACAGCGCTTGGGGAAAGGTTTTTATCGCTTGCAAAATTTCACTATAGTGTATAATAATTACTCTATTTATACACTAATAATTATTATTATTATATTAAATTGGATTTCATCTTTAAGGTAGATGATCTTCTTTGTAGCTTGGTTGAGGATCAGGATTCAGGATTCTGTGAACTTTGCATGTTTTGCTTGGAGGATCTTGCCTTCCCTGTGAAAGGATAATTGCTGATTGATTAATTATTCTACACAAAACACAACTGAAAGCAGGACAGAGAAAGATGCCCACCTAGGTTGTCTTTGATTGATTTCAGATGCTTAAGGAATTCAGTTTTTTTTGACATCACCAGTTCATGGTGCTCTTGGTCCGGCCTCTTGTTTACTTTGTCCCAATCCTTATCGGTCTACACAAAAAAGACAATATAACCCATAGTTATCAGGCCCACAGGTTCATCAGAGTCACAAAGCCTGACTTGTTCCCAGCAACTTATCTAAGTTCTCACCATATCTTTGAAGGCCTCCCCATTGTAATAGGTCTTGGACCCTGGATACTTGATTCCCTCGTCCCTTAGCTGCGGCAGGTTCGAAGCCACCAGATGCAGCTTCTCTCCATTGTAGGCATACACCAGTCTGTCCTCACAGCAGGTCATCAGAACGAGCTGGTCACACGGGCACGAGATCCCCTCTACTACACCTACAACTTGCATACTTACTTTCTCAGGAAGGTAAAACTTTCCCCAACCATTCACCTCATCTTCCCCACTATAAATAGTATCGTCCAGGGCTCCTATCTTCCATGTGGCACCAGCTGGATTCTTCAAGTTTAAAGTCTTGTGTCTGTTTTTATGGAGCTAAATCGGGGCCAAATGTTTTGTTCATTTGAAAAAAATATATATAGTTGAAAAAATAAAGCTTGAAATTGAAAATTTAAGTTTTGGTCAAAACTTGGAAAAAATAAAACCATGTATTCAAACTTAAAATAAGTGTACCAATTTTTCTTTCAGTTTGAATAAAATATAGATTAAATTCTGGAATTATTTTGAATAAATTATAAATTTTCATTTTTCACTTTAATATTTGTTTTCAGTTCCACATTTCATGTTTTCAGATTCAAAACTTATTTTTTTACGCCTTCAAATCTTTTTTTTTTTCGGTTTCAAATCTTTTTTTTTTTGTTTTCAGATCTGTTTTCACTTTCAGATAATTTTTTTTCGGTTTCAGACTTTTGGCCCTGATTTTGCGTGGGGGGCGTGGCTTCAACTCAGAGGGGCGTGGTATTATGAGTGACAGCCTAACAAAGAAGGCAGAAGACTCCTCTGTCATGTTGCCTTCAGGAAATGGTGTTACTGTGAGAACTATGACTGAATGCTTTCTATCCACTATATACATGTGATGTTTACTTAATAAACTGATGCAAGTGACAAAGTTCCATTTAAAAAATTGTATTGGACAACACATGGTACCAATTACACTATAAGAGCAATAAACTGATTGTGCAGTTCGGCAGGAACAATGACTTCTCCCACTTCCATGTATGACATTGAATGTAGCACCACAGTATTCACTCGGCAGTCAGCATAGCGTCCGCTCCCGTAAGGCAACCTGCTGGCGCAGCCCACAGGTAAGACATGTGAAAGATATTAGCCTTTTTGAATAGATACTTTGGGACATTATCCCCGCAGTGGCATTTTTTTTGTCATTAACACATAAAGGGAAAATAGGTGGACAGCTGGAAATGAAGCATCGCTAGCACAAAAGTTAGCATTAACTAACGTTAGCTTCACACTAGCTGGTGTTTTTACACCAATTTTAGTGTCCAGCTCAAGTTTTTTGACTTTAACGTTTAGTGGTCTTTGTTAACCTCTGTTTGTCAGAATGACCATAACTCGACAGTGGCTGCCTGCAGCCGTACAGCCTTATAAATGTAAAACATTATAGATAACTAACATTGCTAGTGTTACCTTTTCATGGTTAGTTTAAACAACATAACTTGTCCTGGTCCGCTTTGTTAATCAATCAATCAATCAAAGCTTTTATTACGGACACACATGGTCCAGAAAACAGACCGTAAGACATACAAATACAAAAAGACAAGTTAGTGTATTCTGATACTTAAGTTAGGCTGTGGTAGAAGCCTTCAAAGTTTGCCCACTTGGCATATTTTGTAAGGCATAACTGTCATGCTGTTACATGTAACGTTATAGTGTAAAACGTAATTTATCAGGCTACAGCATTAATGTAAAGTTTTATTTGTCTACTCTATAAAAGGAGACCTTCTTCACTGCAGCCAGTGTCAAGTTATGGTCATTCTGACAAACCGAGGTTAACAAAGACCAATACACGTTAAAGTAAAAAAAACTTGAGCTGGACACTGAAATTAGTGTAAAAACACCAGCTAGTGTGAAGCTAACGTTAGTTAATGCTAACTTTAGTGCTAGCGATGCTTGATTGCCAGCTTTGTCCAGCTGTCCACCTATTTTCCTTTTATGTGTTAATCACAAAAAAAAAATGCCACTGCGGGATAATGTCCCAAAGTATCTATTCACAAAGGCTAATATCTTTCACATGTCCTACCTGTGGGCTGGTGCCAGTGAATACTGTGGTGCTCTAAGTCATACATGGAAGTGGGAGAAGTCATTGTTCCTGCTGAACTGCACAATCTGGCACAGTTTATTGCTCTTATAATGTAATTGGTACCATTTGTTGTCCAAAACATTTTTTAAATGGAACTTTGTCACTGGCATCAGTTTAAGTAAAAATCACATGTATATAGTGGATAGAAAGCATTCAGTCATAGTTCTCACAGTAACACCATTTCCTGAAGGCAACATGACAGAGGAGTCTTCTGCCTTCTTTGATAGGCTGTCACCATAATGCCACGCCCCTCTGAGTTGAAGCCACGCCCCCACGCCAAATCAGGGCCAAAAGTCTCAAACCAAAAAAAAATATCTGAAAGTGAAAAACAGATCTGAAACCGAAAAAAAAAAGATTTGAAGCCGTAAAAAGATTTGAAGTAAAAAAAAATAACTTTTGAATCTGAAAACATGAAATGTGGAACTGAAAACAAATATAAAAGTGAAAATGAAAATTTATAATTTATTCAAAATAATTCCAGAATTGAATCTATATTTTATTCAAACTGAAAGAAAAATTGGTACACTTATTTTTAGTTCAAATACATGGTTTTATTTTTTCCATGTTTTGACCAAAACTTAAATTTTCAATTTCAAGCTTTATTTTTTCAACTATATATATTTTTTTCGAATGAACAAAACATTTGGCCCCGATTTAGCTCCATATGTTTTCAGACACAAAGTCCAACACCCATTCCAGGTATTCTGAACCTGTAACACATGCCAGACAAGAAGAGTTTGATGGAATACAGAAAACATTCATCATAGCATGGTTTTATGATGTGTGATGCAAATATGTGTAGCTACCTGTTTTCCCTTCACATTGTCTGAAACTAGTTTGACCAGACAGCTGATTTGCCGACCTAAAAGAAAGAGAGAAAAGATAACAATCTTTCAGCCTTAAAAGAGATATGTTAATGATTTAGCTCTGTGTCATGACAGTGTAAGTGCACACCACCCACATTGTCATGACACAGAGCTGGTTTAAAGTCTGCAACAGTGTTGTAGTCAAGACCACCTAAACCACCAGACCCGTGTGAGTCCCATACTAACCCTTCACACTCAAAACAGGAGGTACGAGAAAAGATACTTACTTAGGTACACTTTTTGTTCCCTTAAGAGTAAAGTACTCTATTTTTTAAGAGACCAGAACTGTACCTTTTGATTAATTTGAGGGTAGAAAATGAAAGAGAAGGGTACTGAATTGTCTTTCAAAGGGTACCTCTCCTGAGACAAGCATTTGTACCCTTTTAGGTACACAATGAGGGCAGTAGTGGCCTAGGGGTTAAGGAATCAAGCTTGGGAGGTGGCCAGTGCAATCTCCAGACCGGCAGGATAAAAATCTGGATGGGTAAGTGAAAGAGTAGCGCTTATCCTTCCCTCATTACCACCATTGAGGTGCCCTTGAGAAAGGCCCTTAACCACAATTGCTCCAGTGGAGTTGCTCAGTGGCCAGCAGATCAGACTGTGATTGTACTGGGCAGCTTCCAGGTATGAATGTGTAACTGTGTGAATGTGACAGGTCGTCGTTGTAAATGAGAAGTTGTTCTCAATCAACTTACCTGGATAAATAAAAGTAAACAAGGGTAGTTCTATTTTTGGGTGTGTAACTAGATCCCTGAAACACAACTAGCTAATATGTATAGCTGATAAAAAATGTAAATGGTCCCAGCTGTCTCAGTCAGCATTACACTGTGTTTTATTGGATGTTTGTTTGCACATAAACTCCTTATAGTTTAGGAAGCTAAATCTTATTACAGACAATGGCTGACATCTCCCAGACAGCCAGAGCTTCTGGTCCTGTCTCCCGTTGGGAGTGCGTGTTAAAGTGGGGGGGTGATTTCCTTCATTTAGAAATGAGTCAAGTTATGGGTTGAATTCCAAGCAGGAAGTTTTACATCCACTCACAGTAATAATGTTAACACATGAATCAGACAATGCACAGGCCATTTAGTGATATCCCTGCAGTTGGTCTTGAAATAAAATCCAGAGTCCTCTTTATCTGAGGCGGAGACGAGAGCTTCAAAATGTGGTCTTGAAAATGATCTTTAGACCAAGACCCATCTCAAGCACTACAACACTGGTTGGCAAAGTATCCCTTAAATTGTGCAATTAGTGTGCTCCTGTCCCATTTTTGTTCTATAGAAGAACAGGGGAGGTTTTGTAGTCCAGGTCTTACCAATGTATGGTATGTACAGGTCGGATACCATCACCAACAACCACCTTTGGGAGCACACCAAGCAAGAACCCATGAAACTTTAAATTAGGAGTAGGAAGTGATGCTGCATAGGCCCCACACTCAGAAAACTGATCACATTGCAAGGACACTTGAGGGTCTAATAATAGAGAGTGTTGCATATTGCTCAGATTTAAAAGACTGCTGACACAAATTTGTGATTTGTCAACATGGACTGAATAAATACAATTCCCATTCACCTCAGTTTTATTTGGTAGGAGGATTTCAGAGGTATCGGGACCAACTCCATTCTGTCTCTCTGTCACCAAGAAAACAAAATTTGTTTTTTTAAAAGTAGTGGTTGAAAAATATTCAAAACCTTCCTAAAAGTATCAAAGTACTGCGATGAAATAATACATTTCAATGACAGAATTTGAGCCTTTTTGAAACAACAGGTTAAATCAATACAAAGAACTAACCTAAATCTGACTTTGTGATATGTTAAAATGATCATAGACAATTAAGGATTCTGTTTCATTATTGTTTCAGGATTTGACTGATGATTAAATTTATGAATTTTGAATTTGGCTTACACCATTGAAAACATTAAATAAATGAATAAATAATGAACCAACAGGTGTTACTTACCATAGTGTTGCTTCTTCCGTCTTTATTTGTTTCTCTGTGAACAAAACAAAAAACATTAATTTAAAAGAGAGAGAAACAAAAAACTCTACACTTTTAAAACAACTGAGAAGTGAGATTACATCAGATTTATAAAATGAAACATTAATTGTTCCTTTGCGTGTTTGTTTGTCCTGTCATCAGCCCTTTTGTTACCTCTGGGTATCACATTTCAATGTGTCCCGAGTGACCTGATTTGGATCTTACTTCCCTGCTTTACATGAAAATACATCTTCTTCCATTCGTATAGAGGCTGGTTGTGTTGTCTGGCATCTACGTAGTGTCAATATTATCAGCCTCTTTCAATTTAATTCAACTCGACTAAAAGGGGCTTTATTGGCATGGGTAACAGCTGTTTATACTGCCAAAAAACTAAAATGTACTGACAATATTTAAAGAACTACTAAAATAAAGTGTAAACAGAGCTGTGTAACATTGTAACTTTTACAATGAAAATACGTATACCTATAGGCGCCTTCAGGATTTCTTTTATAGTACGTGCAATAACTACTCATTCAGTAGCTCATATTTGCATAAGAGTCAAATACACCACACAAAGCCAGCCACTTAAAAACACACTGTGGCATCACAAGGGGACGTGTGGTAGAGGGACGCTATGTTCCTCTACAGGAGTGGCAACCCTATAACAAGATTGCTGCCACCCTTTCTGAAAACGACTGTTCTAAAATAAAAACCAGCGTTTTGGCTGTTCTCTGCCCTACACCCCACCTGCTGCAAAGAAAAACCTCTCACGACATCACAACACAAACACATTCTCACGATATATTTATAGTTTCACACATAGTCAAAATAATGTAGTCATATGTAGTTACTTTCAACATAAATAATATAGGCCTGTCAAGATAAGCCACTAAACCCAAATAAGTAGGCAGAACTCAAAGAAATTGAGGCAATCAATTGCAACAATAATTTTGAGTTCATAAACTTAAAAGCCTTGTCACGTCTAGTCCCTGTCTCAAGTTTCTTTGTTTAGTTGGTTTCATGTTTTCTGTTGGTTTTCCCATAGCCTGATTAATTTCAAAGTCTGTCTTTTCTCCCTAGTCTGGTTTTACTTCCTGTCTTTTGGTTTTCTCGCCTTGTGATTGTCTGATGTGTTTCACCTCCCCAGCCCATAGTCACCTGTCCCTTGCTTCCTCATTACACTTGCTTTGGGTCTAGGGGGATCATTACATTACGTTCTGTTTGCTGAGTGTGCTGTTATCGTGTTGTCTTGGATTCTGTTCTGTTCTTTTCTGTTGTGTTCTTTGCTGGTCTGGTATGCTGTGTTTGTCAGTGTTCCAGTTTGTTCCTTGTTCCTGGTCTTGTGTATCCTCTGTATTTTTGGAGAGATCTTGCCTGTTTCTGCAGGACCCTTTTTGTTGTTTCCTTGGCATGATTAAATCTACTATAAAACTATACACTGCTCCGTCTCCTCTGCATTTGGGTCCAAGCCAGGCAGCCCCCGTGACAAGCCTGAGGTCGCTTTTACATCTATAGTTTGGTGGACTCAGTGCGATTCGGGGGTGAAGTTGCAGCATTGTTGCATTCTTCATTTGGTTTGATTTGCTTTCCCACTGCACTTTAACAAATGCACCAAACACTGTAAACACACGGCACACGATTGAGAAGGTTACTTGTTTATTGGACAGAATATCCAAAACTCGCCAACACTTCTGGTCTTAGAAAAAATGGAGCAACACCACATTTATAACGTATCTGGTTACCTGGTTCTGCTTTAGTGTTTGTAATATTTCAGAAGAAGGCGAATACTAAGAAAGTGACTTTGATTTATATGTTTAATAATTGTAACTCAGTGTCACAGATCTGTGATTGGACTCAAATGCAGACTCACGCAAACACAATACAGGGATTTCTATCAAAAAGTGTTCGTTCCGAAATCTTCTTCCGTTCATTTTATGGACGCCCACAACAGTGTTGTAGTACTGGAATCTTGATCTTGGTCTCAAGACCATTTTTTTAAGGTCTCGTCTCCGAATTGACCACGTTTTACTTGGTCTTGTCTCAGTTTTGGATAAATAAAGGACCCAGGATTTTATTTCAAGACCACAACTGCAGGGATATCACTGAACTGCTTTGTATCATCTGATGTATGTGTTTCCATCATAACTGCGATTGGATGAACAATTTCTGGCTTCTAACTCGACCAACAACAAAAATGTGTTACTGTTAACCCCATTTCCCCGCCCGTTTACTCCCAAGCTTCGGTTGTCTGGGAGATTTCTTTACAAGAATTTGTCATTTGCCAACATGGGCTGTATGAATAAAATATCCACTCACCTCGGTTTTATAGGGCTGGGTGGTTTTGGAATGAACTCCATTCTGGGTATCTATCACCAAGAAAACAACATTTGTTTTGTTAAAAGTAGAGTTAGAAAAATAATCTAATCAGAATTTCAGCCTTTTTAAAACACCAGTTTACATACAGTATCAACAGAAAACAACTAACCTAAATCTGGCAAATACATTTAAAATGTTAACATGATCAATAAACTAGACAATGAACTATTCTGTTACATTATTACGTATTTGAATGATTTATAAATTAAAGCATTTAAAAAAATGTATTTAGCTCACACCACTTAAAAGGAAATAAAATATGTTACTTTTCCGTAGCTTGTACTTGCTGCCATTTTTGGTGTGGTTGTCGAAAAATCTTTACTAGTGGTGGGCGGATTGATCCAAATATCGATACCGTTGGTATTGATATTGATCAATACCAGTGTAATGAGATTGATACTTTAATTTCAGTTTCTCTCCAGTATGCACCGCTACAGTTCCATCAAAGAGGCGACCTGGCTGTCTGTGTCTGTGTAAAAGTGCTGCTCCTGTCACAGCACAGAGCACGTACACTTTGCTCCTCCCCCCTCATGTGATTTGATGTTGTGGCAATTGAGTTTGATTATGATATAAGTATGAGTTTCACAGAGCTTAAATATATGGAGTAACTGATACTGGTACTTCTTGAATTTCAGTTAAATGAATACTGATTAAGTCAACTCAAATATTTTCAGTAAATGCAACTCAAGCAACATGTTTTCGGACGTGTTATCTAGACAAAACGTGTCCTGTGGATTTGGTGATCCATTTAGTCAATTCTGTAAAGATATGCTCACTGTAAGGTTCCACTACGAATCAGAGACAAGAGTAAAGTTCTCACAATAACTGGCTTAATTAACCAGTCAAAACGGAGCAGAGAAAACTCACAGATGATCTAATCATGAGTCACACATTATTTAAACATCACTTGGATTTCTCCCCTCATTATTATAAAATGTTACCGGAATTTTTAATCTCAGTAAGCTATGTAAGAGACACAAAAACAGTGTAACTATAATCACCAGTAATGTTTAAACAGATATACTTCAAACAGAAAAATCCTTCATAAACTAGAAATGTCATAACCAAACAAACAGCTGATGAGTAGACAAGTGCTGCTTTTGTTGTCTTCTGGGAAAATATGTTGCTTGCCAGTCAAACTATACATGCAGCAAACTGCTGTCCAGAGACCAGAAAACACACAGCTTGATATCACGGAGAATACACAAGGCAGGTAGGTATGTGTCTAGAACCGCACACCAACATTAGTACAGCCAACCCTTCCTCAGGAGCTGTTACCTCCCCAGATCTTGACACGCCTCCTCATCCATAACCAGAAGCTGGCCTTCTCTGCCTCTTCTGAGAGCTCCTTCATGTTTTTTGTAGCGCTTTACCTTGAAGCCCTAGATCTCGGAGCAAGTGTAAAGTTGAGCCCCCCACAAAACCCCTTGCTCAAATCTCCATAGGACAGAGTTTCAGACAAGTTGTGTTTTTGCAGCATTAAGGCAACGCTGCCACCCTGTTAGAAAGTGATTAGTGTGGTTAGAAAGTGACATTAACTATTTTATCACCAGTCGCATTGATTATTGTAATGCCCTGCTTTCTGGTCTCCCCAAAAAGAGTATCTCTCCACTTCAACTGTTACAGAACTCAGCTGCTCGTGTGCTGACGAGGACTAGAAGGCGGGCACATATTACACCGGTTTTAAGATCATTGCATTGGCTCCCTGTGTGTTTCAGGATCGATTTTAAGGTTCTTTTGTTAGTTTTTAAATGTCTTAATGGTGTTGGGCCTTCTTATCTATTTGAACTGCTTTTACCATATGAGCCTTCGCGAACCCTGAGGTCCTCTGGTACTGGCCTTTTGACTATTCCCAAGCTCAGGACACACACTCACGGAGAAGCGTCGTTTCAGTCTGCCGTCGGACCTCAGGGCTGCAGAGAATGTTCAGATTTTTAAGAGCAGGCTCAAGACCCACCAGTTTAATTCAGCTTTTCTGTGCCCAGTGACATGTTAGTTTTATTGTGTGTTTGAGACAGTGTCTGTGGATGTTGTCGGTGGGTGTGTGTCTGTAGGCGTCTGGGGATGTATTTATGTGATGGGGGGTCAATTGTTTTTAATTGTAAAGCACTTTGTGCTACATTATACATGTATGAAAAGTGCTCTATAAATAAAGTTTTGATTGATTGATTGATTGATTCAGTCCAGTCATTTTAAGCCAAAATAGGGGTCAACCTACAAACCCAGCCCCAAACCCCATCTCTGCAATAATAATTAATAAAGGCTGGATTGAAGTATTTGATCCTGCCTCAATATATTAATGCTCATGGGTAGCCTAATTGGGTTCCATTCAGTCCATAACATTATGTTTTTTAATGTTATATGTAAACAAGAGTCCACTATCCTGGAAGAGGAACGTCATGGATATAGACTATATATTAACTGACTGGGATGATTGTGAATTAGTGTGTGTTATTAGTATTTTGTTTGTGTATTTATCACTTACTGTTAAATAGTACTTTTATATTCAGGTATACGGCACAGCTACGGCACATCGTACAAGCATGTACAATGACGATAAAGTCTATTCTATTCTAAAGAATTATTTTAATTAAATATTTTTTGAATATTTTGTGGTTCCTTGTGATAAAGATAATCTGTGAACCTCTCCCAAACCAATCCATGTATTTATCTATGTTCTTGTGTAAGTGTTCTTGTTTATTTGTGCTGGTTGAATGATTTGGTATGTGTTGCTGTTCTCTAATGTCGTCACTTGATGGCACTGTTAGCTGTTGTATCGTTTGTAGTAGTGCCCTATATTTAGTTAGTTAGTATTTAGTTTATAGAAGTTGTTGAATTTCAGACACTGTGTTTTTGTCTTTCAAGTTCATCTTGGAATACGTTAAAATTGCAATACAGTAGGCTAAAAGATGGGGCATTTATGTTTTAAGTTTTCATATCCACTCATGTTGAACTTGGATTTAGCATTTGCCTGTTTGTCGTACATCAAGATATTAATTCTTTATCAGATACAGGTCCACTGCTGTGAAAATTATTAAATATGTCACGAAAACATGTCTCACACACACACACACACACACACACACACACACACACACACACACACACACACACACAGACTCACTCCCTCACTCACTCATACACACACTCACACACAGACACACACACACACACACACACACACTCTCTCTCTCTCTCCCTCTCTCTCACGCTCTCTCTCACACACACACACACAGACAGACACAAACACACACTCACACACACACACACACTCTCTCTCTCTCTTTCTCTCTCTCACTCACTCACACACACACACACACACACAGACTCTCTCTGTTTTGGTAGGGACCAATCTGTGTCTGAATGTTTAATCTCAATTACTTATTATTCTAATCCTGTATTAACTGAATTATATTATATTACAGTCTTTTCTAAATGACACTGGGCACAACTCAAACTCCAGTCTGCATTACCAACAGTCACCTGAACTAAACAGTTCACATTACCTGCAAAACTCATTCCAAGAGTAAAAACCCTATCATCAAACACCAAGACAGAAATTACTAACTTTCTCCTCTTTACAGTTTGAACAATTTGAGTGACTTTACACTACTCAATAGTTTCTTTAAGGAAAAGATATAGATTTTATAATATACCAATGTTTACGCAAGGTAAACAAGAAGGAATGAAAATCAGCAGTTTGATTCAATATAGTATTTTGTCTTTAGTAATTTATGGAATTACTGGAAAAAAAACTACAGGTACATACGTAACAGTAACAAATAATAGTGTGACTAATCCTGCCTCTCTCCAGCATCATGCAGCAAGTTTTCTTCATCACATTGGAGGTCTGCATCATCTCTGAATACAAATGAATGTGGTGTTTCCCTTGCTTTCACCTCCATTACTTTATGAAAAACAGAACGCAGTTTTACTATTGTAAAGATATAGTGTTTTTCATATTTATTTTTTATAGCTGTGTACATAACCTCAGACATCTTACCTGGACATGTTGGTATCTTTGCTCTTTTACCTTTTTCTCTCAAACGATACAGTGTATAATAGTTTCATTCTTATTTGGTGTTTGTTTACAAAACAAAAAGTCTTTCTGAGCTTTCTCTGTATAAATACTGTATATGTTCACTAACTAGTCTGAAACAAGACACCTGCTTAGGTTTTCAGCTAAAATTGTAATCAGCAGGGTTTGATAGGCACCAGACTGAAATCTCTTCTGTTTTTGAATGTGTGGTTGACCTGTACATCTACAGTGTTGTGCAGGTTGTGATTAAAGTCATGCGTAGAGTTTTGAAACTGTGTTCAAGCAATGAAAAACAAACTAGTGCAGACTGTGGTTAGAGTTTTGCACATCTGACAAAAAACAACTGTAATACCACTTTAAGGTGGCATTCTTTTGTCACACACACACACACAGACACAGACACACAGACACACACACACACACCTTTTACTTGAATTTCCAAACATATTAGGACTACGAGTTGAACTTTAAAACTGTTTTGGTAGGGACCAAACTGTGTCTGCATTTTTTATCTCAATTCCTTATTATTCTAATCCTGTATTAACTGAATTATATTATAATAATACCACTTTAAGGTGGCATTCTTTTGACAAAGATTTGTCACAAACTTGAACAGCTACTGGACACATTTTAAACATATTGGCTTCATACATCCAAATGATTTCTCACAGTGCAACAGCATAAACAAACTAGATGAATTTTCTTTTCTGTTAAAATCCGTCCTGGTACTTGACATGAAATCAAAACAAATCATGAATTTGAGTTAACACCAGTGTCATTTTATTATGATTGACATCTTTAATAGATCATCTTCTGCTTGCTTCATTTAAACGGCTGACACACTTTTTGGTTTACAATCTTCTCCATAAATGTATTTGTATCTTTAATGTTACATTAAATACTCTTTTATCAAAAGAAATCTCTCTGGTCAAGTTATAATAGAGCACCGTAACAATTCTACTTACAATATTTAATATAATTTCATATCCGTCTACGAGCGTCACACTGAACGTTACTTCTTTACATTCTGTTGAGGATGTTGTGGAGTGAAGAATTCTCCATCCCAAATAAATTTCTTCTGTTTCAGCAGACGTCTAAGCTCTTTCTTGACACTCTCTTCAGCCTTCTTCCTCTTCTCCTCTGTGCTATTTGCCAATGTTAGTCTTGCTTGCTCTCTAACTTCTTCAGCATTCTTAAACAAGTTGCTCAGACTTTCAACTTCAGCACAGTTACCGTAGGGCCACTCTTTTTTTTCATCTGTTTGAAAAAACAAATTCCTACATGATCTGCAAGGATGCAGGTATGTACCTTGAAGGATGTTAAACGCCTTGCAGCTGACATTCTCTGGCAGTTTGATGGTCCCATCAAAACATCGTTTCTTGGTCTTATTTGGGTAGTAGGTCATCACTGCACCAGCCACATAACTGTCCCAGGAGCTAAGACAGGACGCAGCAACCATGATTCTACCAGGATCACGCCCAGCAGTGGACATGGAGACGCCATAGTACCTGTCTGAATTTGGGATATGTGAGACACAGATGGTGGAGGAAATAAGATACATTGTTTTACCCGTACTACTCAGTTGTTCCCTGATCTCTCGCACCTTCTTCTTTATTTCCTCTTCATTCTGTTGTCCAGTCAGGAGGACAATCTGCAAACAATCACACATATTATCAAGCTGCTGCTGTTATTCCCACAAATACCTCAAATAATTTTGAACCATACTGTAATATTTGAGAATGTTAAGGAGAAGTAGCAGTCCTGTACAACTTTACAAAAAACAATTGTATCATCTTTTGACAAGCTTACCATGTCCAGCACACATGAGAATGGACTCCGCCTGGGCAGTTGAGAGGAATAGTGGTCAAAAGGCCGAGGGAAGATGATCTTTAATTCATCCAGCATTTTGGTATCAGTCACAATACTTTCTGGGGGATGCTGTGGATCATTTATCTTTCCCAAAAAGAAGATGCTGTGAAGAATCTGTAAAGTCAAAACACATTCAAAGAGATATCATTTTCTGTGTTGTGTAAAAAATACACTATGTCAGCCAGGGCCAAGCAGTATGTCCAAAAGAATAACACTTCTAGTTTTCAAGTTCATAACAGTCTCAGACGTACCTCATCCATGAGCAGTGTAGTATCTCTTTCAGCATGTTCTGCATTCAGTTTCACCATCTTGTCAATAATCAGGAAAGCATTCGACCTGAAATGGTCTTCCCGCCATTCTGCAGCTCTAAAATGATAAAATTAAATGTTTTTTTATGAAAACTGAAAAGATCAGCACACCAACACTGGACATCTTCCCACATTTCTGTTTCAAATGTTGTTTTTAAATGGCAATTTAAAATTAAAACATGAAGATACATTTTAAACAACAAAACTAGGCTGTGTATCAAGACAGCAGTGTCTACTTTGTGACATATACATCAACACTGACTTGTAGTTCAGTAAATCAGATGACTCACCTCTTTGCCTGTTCTTCTGTCACAGCCTGATGCAACCAGAAATGATACAAAACAAAATTACAATTCCACATTTTACTGACAACAGAAATGAAATAAGCAATGTATAATGTAATTATAATTATTTAAAATATTTGCAAAGCAGAGGACTTAAAGACACCTACTCACCATGGTGCAGCCCTGAATTATTTGACCAAAAAGGAGAAGAAGGCAAGCCCCGCCCCCTGATGATTTGCACCACTCCTTAGATGTTTTCATGTTATGAACTTACGATGGCAGTTACAATAAGAATATGAATACTACATAACATACACACATTACATCTATTAATTTTGTTTTCAATACTAGTACTAGAGTAGGAAGTCTTTAGGAAGTCTGTATATCTGCGTGTGTGTCTCTCTCAATTGTTGGGTCTTTGTAAATTATAGAGTGTTGTCTAGACCTACTCTATCTGTAAAGTGTCCTGAGATAACTTTCGTTAACAATTGACACTATAAATTAAATGGAATTGAATATAAGTGTATGTGAATCGCCAGTGGAAACTCATAAAGGGCACAGACACATTACAACTGATATATTGTTTGAGATAATACATTACACACTATCATGAATGCAAACATAATAAAACTTCATTACCCAGAGAATAAGTTACCTAAGCTAAAAAGCAGCAAATGACTTTGCTGAACTGAACTGAAGGGGAAATGGAAACTCATGCAGACTAAGAAAGAGACTTTGGTAAGCACCTAACCACATACAAATGAGAACACACTCACACACAAGCAGGTATAAGTCTCGTACAGCATACCTTCAGTATGGTGTCTGATGTTAAAGATTGCCATGAAGACTTTTTGGGGGGTTTTCAAGGATGATCAATAAACAGACTCTCGCCCCTCAAACTTGGGGCAAGCTGTCACCAAGGAAAGCAGATTTGTCTTAATAAAAGTAGTGCTGTAATAATATTCAAAACATTTCTTAAAGCACAGAAAGTACTACAAGCGAATAATATTATAATTATCATTACAGAATCTGGGTCTTTGAATGTTTCTGTTGAATCTTACTGTATTTTTACAAATGTTTATCATGTGAAGTACTTTGTGACGTTGTCTGTAAAAGGCTATATCAAATAAACTTACTATTTATTAAGGACATTATTAAGGAAATGTATGCTTTTTAAAATACAAAGCTCATTATTGTTTTTATATAATGGAACTCAACCTTCCAATACTCTTTGCCTGCTCCACTTTGAATTGCTTTTCCTCCTGCATACTTTCAGCTAGGGACTTAATGTAAGCTTTTAATGTCTTACAAGACTTAAAAACATAAAACTTAGACAGAATTTTGATATCTTAAACATTTTTCTTACAGTTCTGGAATGATCGCAATATGTTTTATGCTTTTTTTCGGACCTTTTCTGAATTCAAACTGAGTGTCTGAGTCTTCCCGCCCATCCGTCCGGTAGTGATAGTGGGGCAGATAGTCATTTTCAACTCTTATTTACAAATTCAAACTTCATTCAAACCTTAAAATCTTCCACATCTTTCATTAATTAAGACATCCCATTTTTGTTCAACACAGCTATTTGAGGTTTTCCTACTCAGATGGAACATCAGATAGCATCAACTTTAATAAATAATTATATTCCACTCATGAAACTTTCTTTGTCAACTGGTTGATTCCATTTATTATATATGTGTATATATATACAGGCCAAAGGTTTGGACACACCTTCTCATTCAATGCGTTTCCTTTATTTTCATGACTATTTACATTGTAGATTCTCACTGAAGGCATCAAAACTATGAATGAACACATATGGAATTATGTACTTAACAAAAAAGTGTGAAATAACTGAAAACATGTCTTATATTTTAGATTCCTCAAAGTAGCCACCCTTTGCTTTTTTGATAGCGCTGCAAACCCTTGGTGTTCTCTCAATGAGCTTCATGAGGTAGTCACCTGAAATGGTTTTACCTTCACAGGTGTGCTTTGTCAGGGTTAATTAGTGGAATACAGTACAGGCCAAAAGTTTGGACACACCTTCTCATTCAATGCGTTTTTTTATTTATTTACATGACTATTTACATTGTAGATTCTCACTGAAGGCATCAAAACTATGAATGAACACATATGGAATTATTTACTTAACAAAAAAAGTGTGAAATAACTGAAAACATGTCTTATATTTTAGATTCTTCAAAGTAGCCACCCTTTGCTTTTTTATTAATAAGGGAAAAACTTCCACTAACCCTGACAAAGCACACCTGTGAAGGTAAAACCATTTCAGGTGACTACCTCATGAAGCTCATTGAGAGAACACCAAGGGTTTACAGAGTTATCAAAAAAAGCAAAGGGTGGCTACTTTGAAGAATCTAAAATATAAGACATGTTTTCAGTTATTTCACACCTTTTTTGTTAAGTAGCCTACATAATTCCATATGTGTTCATTCATAGTTTTGATGCCTTCAGTGAGAATATATATATATATATATATATATATATATATATATATATATATATATATATATATACATATATATATATATATATATATATATATATATATATATATACAATATATAAAAGCTTTTTAAAAAAAAGACTGTAGACTTTGTGCAAGGTTCTGTTGGGACATTGGGTTCTCAGTTCCAGCTTGGGATGCTTCTGTGGACTTTTCATTTTGTTCTTGGAGGATCTCTGGCTTCCCTGTGAAAGGATAATTACTGATTGATTAATAAAAGAGACAATTGAAAAAAAATCTTTATCCTGCAGCAAAGAGAAAGATGCCCACCTAGGTTTTGTTGGATTGTTTTGAGATTCTTAAGGAATTCAGTTTTTTTTGACATCACCAGTTTATGGTGTTCTTGGTCCAGCCTCTTGTTCACTTTGTCCCAGTCCTCCTCGGTCTACACAAAACAGACAATATAACCCATAGTTATCAGGGCCCACAGGTTCACCAGGGTTATAAAGCCTTACTTGTTCCCAGCAACTTAACTAAGTTCTCACCATATCTTTGAAGGCCTCCCCATTGTAATAGGTCTTGGACCCTGGATACTTTATTCCCTCGTCCCTTAGCTGCTGCAGGTTTGAAGCCACCAGATGCAGCTTCTCTCCATCATAGGCATACACCTGTCTGTCCTCACAGCAGGTCATCAGAACGAGCTGGTCACACGGGCACGAGATCCCCTCTACTACACCTACAACCTGCATACTTACTTTCTCAGGAAGGTAAAACTTTCCCCAACCATTAACCACGTAATCTTCCCCACTATAAATAGTATCGCGCAGGTCTCCTTTCTTCCATGTCGTGCCAGCTGGATTCTTGTTTCTCTTCTTGGACCCAAAGTCTGACACCCATTTCAGGTATTCTGAACCTGCAACACATCAGACAGCCAGACAAGAAGAGTTTGATGGAATACAGAAAACACTTATCATAGCATGGTTTTATGATGTGTTATGCAAATATGTGTAGCTACCTTTTTCCCCTTCACATTGCTTTAAACTAGTTAGACCAGACTGCTGATTTGCCAACCTGAAAGAAAGAGAGAAAAGATAACGATCTTGCAGCGTTCCCAAGCTGCACAGAGCTTGTTTACAGTTTTTTTCCGATTGTTTAACGACAGTGACCACAACTGAAGTCCAACTCTAAACAGTCTGCACAGCAGTTTATGTGGACCAAACTCTAGTTTGTTTTTCATCGCTTGAATATAACCACAACCTGCACTTTGCACTTTGTTCAAATGCTTACATGCTGCTGTCAAAACTGTTAACCACACATTCAAAACAGAATAGGTTTCAGTCTGGTGCTTATCAAACACTGCTGAATGCAATTTCAGCTGAAAGCCTAAGCAGGTGTCTTGTTTTAGACTAGTTAGTGAACATATATGGTATTTATACAGAGAAAGCTCAGAAAGACTTTTTTGTATACAAACACCAAATAAGAATGAAACTATTCTACACTGTACTGTTTGAGAGAAACAGGTAAAAGAGCAAAGATACCAACATGTCCAGGTAAGATGTCTGAGGTTATGTACACAGCTATAATAAAAAAGTGAAAAACACTATATCTTTACTATAGTAAAACTGCATTCTGTTTTTCAGAAAGCATTGGAGGTGAAAGCAATTAAACATACACTGTCATACACTTTTGTTTTTAAACTCGAAGATGCATCTTGGTTGCTTAGTAATAATCATAGTCTCTGTCAGAGAAATGTAACTAGTGGTCTCCAGCAACAAGTGTGGGCATCACCGATGGGCCGAAGGCAAAGCCAGAGTCGGTAATAGGCTACGGCGTGGATGGACTCGGTTCTCTGAATCAGAAGGAAAGCACCGGGCGCTCACTCTGTGAAAGGCGCGGTACACGTAGATGGCCGGTAGCTGTCTACGTGTTCATATAACTTTATACATGCTACAACTGGCTGGAATCATTGCACACATCCTCTCTAAGGAGTGTACCAGCTGTAAAATGTCCCGGAGGAAGTTCATGCAGCAACTGGCAAAGGAGCTGAGAGCGGAGTTTATGGAGGGAAAAAGGGCAGCGGCGCACGGTCCGAGCAGCGCTGTGAACCGCAGCAGACACCAAAACGGAGGCAGTGCCAGGTTAGGTTAGGTTATAAATGTTCAAATAACATAGTTTTAATTTTTTTTTGGCTGTGAATTATGTTGAATGAATTTCCCCCAATATTTTTCATGAATGTATGAAATAATCACGGTTTAGCCAACTATTCCATGATATGATATCAAGGGCGTTGTACTGAATCAACAGCCATGTGCAATTTAGCTAGCAGGTGAAGGTGAAACTAAAAATGTGCAGAACTATAGACTAATACAGGCTTAAATGAACTGACAACATAAGTTAGGTGGTTTCTGACCACGGTGGGAAATTTGTAGCAGGAAACGCTTCAGCATTTTGTTTGCAATGCTGCTCGGCGGTCTGCTCTGGTCCCTGTGTACGTGCGCGTCGCAGAGCTGTCCACAAGGCAGCCTCTCGGAAATCACGTCACACAACAAGATAACGTAGTATTGTGTGCAAAGCGCCAGTCAATTTAAGTACACGCTTAATGGTCCCATGAAAAACAGTGAAAACCAGACATTTTCCATGAATTTATAAAACCCCCCCGGACGCCCCGGACAGCAGGTAAAAAGTGGACATGTCTGGGCAAAAGAGGACGTTTGGTCACCCTACTGTAACTAAAAACACATACGTTGCCATATTAAACTAAAAATATACTATATCTAGACAATATAGTATATTATACCAAATACACTTTATTTAGAAAGATGACTATGTATTGTGTGTCAGAGATATCTACTGAAATGAGCATGCTAACCACAATTTATGAATATTAAATATTGTAAGTAGAATTGTTATGGTGCTTTATTGTAACTTGACCAGAGAGATTTCTTTTGATAAGAGTATTTACTGTAACGTTAAAGATACAAATGCATTTATGGAGAAGACTGTAGACCAAAAAGTGGGTCAGCTGTTTAAATGAAGCAAGCAAAAGATGATGTATTAAAGATGCCATTCACAATAAAATGACACTGGTGTTAACTTAAATGTATGATTTGTTTTGATTTCATGTCCTGAAACCTGAAAGAAGTCATCATTTACCAAAGAGATGATAATTAAAAGTACCAGGATGGATTTTAACAGAAAAGAAAATTTATATAGTTGTTGATTCATGTGTGAGATTATAAATATCAGATATATGCTGTTGCACTGTGAGAAATCATTTTGATATATGAAGCCACTATGTTTAAAATGTGTCCTGTAGCTGTTCAAGTTTGTGACAAATCTTTGTCAAAAGAATGCCACCTTAAAGTGGTATTACAGTTTTTTTCGACTGCACATTTGTCAACATGGATTGAATAAATAAAATTCCCATTCACCTCGGTTTTTTTGGGTAGGAGGATTTCAGGTCCAACTCCATTCCGTGTCTCTGTCGCCAAGAAAACACAATTTGTTTTGTTTAAAGTAGTGGTGGTAAAATATTCAAAACCTTCCTAAAAGTATCAAAGTTTAACCCCTTGACGCCTGAATTTATTCACAATTATATAAACAAAATATTATGTGAGTTTCTGGCTCCAAGCTGATGCTAAATTAAGTTGAGATTGTTAATTTGTCTATAGCATATGGAATAGATATAAATTTAGGTATGATGCAAATTAGCGACAACAGGCATTATGGTAAAATTCTTTACAAAATGGTAAAATTAATAAAACACATAGTAGATTTTATTCATGTCACAAAGTTGTTAGAACTTCTAAACTGTAAATGACAAATACATGGATCTTGACAACGGCAAGAAAGAAAACACTCTCCTACTCCCTAACATTGACAGTAGTTTCTTTAGGGTTAGGGGTAGGGTTAGGTTTAGGGGTAGGATTAGGTTTAGGGGTAGGGTTAGGGTTAGGGGTTAGGGTTAATTTCGCATCAGTGAACCGGATGTATCTCCCACTCCGACCGGTCCTATGAGAAACCAGTGCATGCAAAAGGTTCCTAGGTATGTATCGCATCTAAACAAACCGGCATTGGGGGGAATACACACGCTATCTCACCTGCAGTCGGAATGGAAGGGGTTTGATGCAAATTAGCGACAGTCGGCGTTAAGGGGATAATAGTATATATAATATAATTACAGAATTTGAGCCTTTTTGAAACAACAGGTTACATACTGCATTAATAAAAAAACTAACCTAAATCTGACAAATACATTTAAAAATGTTAACATGATCAATGAAGTAGACAATTAACTATTCATTGTAAAGTATTTGAATGATGTATACATTAATGTATTTAAAAATATATGTCTTTAGCTCACACCACTAAAAAGGAAATAAAATACAACAGGCGTCACTTACTTTTCCACAGCTTGTACCTGCTGCCATTTTTGGTGTGGCTGTCAGCATATCTTTAAATGTTCGCCTGAGAACAAAACAGACGTTTTTAAATTCAAGATATAACCAGTGCTTTTTACACACAGAAACACACATACATTCTCACACAATATTTATACTTTCACACATGGTCAAAATAATTTAAAGGGGTGATAGAATGCAAAACCGATTTTACCCTGTCATAGTTGAATAACGACAGTTCGGTGGGTAAATAGGACATACATAGAAGCTCAAAATCCCATTGACACCTATTTACTATGAAAATCTCATATTTTGAAACTGCCGCTGAAAACGGGCGAATCTCAACAAAGCTGGAAGCTTACGTAAGCATCTCAGGACCTGTCCCTTTGTCACGCCCATGGATGGGGGACCTCCTGCTCTCTGCTTCGCACCACCTGCTGGGACTTGCTCTGTAAGTTTGACTGCAGTGCTGCGACTCCAAATGTTTCTTCAAATTTGACGTAGTGTTTTAGATAGCAGTGGTTCCCAACCTGGGGTCCGGGCACCCCCAGGGGGGGCGGCAAAGATCAGAGGGGGGGCGCAAGTCTTTATCTGGTTTGAGGTTGAGGAAAAATACACTAGAATATATAATGCATACAAAAGTCTTTATGAAAACTATATATTTTGTTGTATCATTTTTCCTGCCGCCACAGCATCACTATTTTACAAATGAAACATGGAGGAGAAACTTAACCGTGCCGATAAATCCTCTGTATCAAAAAAGAAAGTAAGGCTCTATCTCGAGAGTTGCCTCAACTTCGGTTTCGGGGGGGCTCAGCTTTTCTTAGACATAAGTAGACACTATTATCACCACTGTTCATCACGCCCCCAACCGGCCCGTCAGACACCGCCTACCAAGAGTCTGGGTCTGCCGAGGTTTCTTCCTAAAAGGGAGTTTTTTCTTGCCACTGTCGCAATAGCCACTGCTAATGCTTGCTCTTGAGGGAATTACTGTAATTGTTGGGGTTTTGGAATTTATAGAGTGTGGTCTAGACCTACTCTATCTGTAAAGTGTCTCGAGATAACTTTTGTTATGATTTGATACTATAAATAAAATTGAATTGAATTGAATTGAAAGTAGGGGGGGCGCCATGGAAAAAAGGTTGGGAACCACTGTTATATAGCACTTTGTCGCCACCAGCACAGAGTGTACAACGGACCTTAATATTGCCGTCTTTAGCTGACACAAACTCAAAATAGTGACTGTATTTCCAGCTAGAAAACGCGCATCTCTCTCGTCCCTCCATTGTTGTTGCTGTCCTCATGCTGAAAATGTGACTTGTCACATACGTGACTTCACTCCCCGAGACGCAATAAGAAAGCAAAAATATATATTTTTCCTAAAGAAAATGACAAAAATAGTAACGCACAGTGACTTGGATAAATAACTTTAATCTGATTACTGATTTGGAAAATAATAACGCGTTAGATTAATCGTTACTGAAAAAAGTGGTCAGATTATAGTAACGCGTTATTAAGTAACTCGTTACTGGCATCACTGCATATGATCCACTTTCACAGTATGAGTCATACAGTGTTGTGAACAAAGAGGTGTGTAGGGTAGCCAGCGCACCAGCAGCAGAACAGCTGTGTCTGTGCTACCCTGTAAGTAAATTGAGCTCGAGGTTTTCAAAAAAAGTGGTGGGTACAAAATGACTCATGACGAAATCTGATAGGTACCGTCCCCATCGAAATCGACGTCTATGCTGGCTTAATAAACCAGTCAAAACAGAGCAGAGAAAACATCATATGTCATACGAAAATGTCATACATTAGTTAAACATCACTTAGATTTCTCCCCTTATTATTATAAAATGTTACCGGAATTTTAAATGTCAGTAAGCTATTTAGGAGACACAAAAACAGTGTAACCATAATCACCAGTAATGCTTAAACCAGTGTTTCTCAACAGGGGCAGAACTAGTTCAGTTCATAGTTCATATTTCAACATTTTGAACTAAGTTCACAGTTCCAAAAATGAACTAGTTCATAGTTCTTTTTTTCCGTATGTTGCTGCGAGCTATTCTTTTTCAAAATGATTGCCACAGCCCAAATATAGAACCACAGAGAGCAATTATTTTATCAGTTTTAACACTGAAACAATGTGTCAGATTTCCTCTTCATATCCAACCAGTTCAACGTGCCGTTTCAGGTTTGCTGTGGATGGGACTGAAGTGCAGATCTTCTTTTTACTTATCTATTTTAATAGCTTTAGTTACTTTGCATATCCATATTCATTATACAAAATATTATGAAAAATCTATGATGTAAAAGTGGGTAAAGAGGAGACTTTATTGATCCAGTGATGAAATTCACAAGCTAGCTGTTAGATTACTCGTTACAAAAAAAACGTGGTCAGATTAGAGTAACGCGTTACTCGCGTTACTAAGTAACGCGTTACGTGGCATCACTGGCTGTCAGGTAACCTAACTGTTTAGTCTTACATTGAAAATGCTAGCGGAGCCTGTTGGGTAGCTGAAAAGTCTGTGTGATCTATAAAATCAGTGTTGATACAAGCATCAGTGTTCCTTGAATGGCTTAATTAGCTTCTCTTGTATTGGTGCTCTTTTCCAGGGCATATACTGCTCTCAGCTTTATTGTAGAATTTGGGAAGGATTATAGTTATGGTTATAGTATTTAGCAGACACTTGTGTCCAAAGCGACAAAAGATGAATCTTACAATTGTTAACATTAACAGTAAATTGTTTTTAAAGTTGCTAAGCCAATATTAAGCAAAATAGTAATAATAACAATAATGGCAATACAATATCAAATATCAATAATAAAAAATAATAAAAAATACCATAAATATACAAATCATAACTCTAAGAATGAATTCATTATTTAAGTGTACCATCAACAGATGTGGGCCGCCTGGGCCAAAAATGCCAAGGCCCATTTTTTTGTCCCAGTCCTGCCTTGGACCTGGATAATGGATAGAGGGGTACTTGCACAAAAAAGGTTGAGAACCACTGGTTTAAACAGATATTTGTCAAACTGAAAAAGCCTCTTCATGAACTAGAAATGTCATAACCAAACAAACTCACAGCTGATGAGTAGACAAGTGATGCTTTTGTTGTCTTCTGGGAAAATCTGGAGCCTGCAGTCAAACTATACATCCAGCAAACTGCTGTCCTCTGTCAGAAAGATGCATAAACACACAGCTGCTATGCCTTCTCTGCCTCTTCTGAGAGCTCCCTCATGGTTTTGTGTAGCTCTTTGCCTCGTAGCGTAGAGTGGAGTTGAGTAAGTGCATTAGTTGAGGCAACGCTGCCACTCTGTGGTTAAAAAGTGACATTAACTATTGGCAGAATTCAATATTTAAATACTTTTAATATTTAGTTTCCAGTTGATTAGGTAAACCGAGATGTCATACATTCTACCTTAATTTTTATTTATTTATTTAGGATCCCCATTAGTTGTGACCAAAGTAACTATTCTTTCTGGGGTCAACACAAAAATTAAAACAAAACAAGATAATCAATGAGTACGTTTACATGCACACCAATATTCCACTATTATTCCAAAATGACAATATTCTGAATTTGAAACAGGTCATGAAAACAGCATATTCCAGTTGGAAATTTAGAATAAGACCTTTTCCAAATATATAATTTTCCGATTAAGACGTGGGTTATTCCGGTATTATTTGGGTTTTAGAGGCATTCTTTGGACATGTGTACAGCGCATTTGGAATATGTTTCTCAATCGGGGGTTTTACCGTAGTTTACGGCCTCTTGCCTGTTTGCGGCTTACGGTCAGCTCTGTGCATTGCTATGGTTGTTGTACACAAACCAACCAGCCAACAATTTGCAAGGCTGCAGACCTGATAAGAAGGAGAAACACAGCAATTGTTTAAACCTTATTAAAGACTTGGATATCCTTATTGTGAAATTATCAAAACATCAATCCACAGGGAAAAGCACACAGCCCGTATTCAGAAACTGTGCTTTTAAATGAACCGTTACAGTCATTCTCTGGCTGCAATGACGGTGCAGAGAAGCTGAGAGTGCAGATGCAAAAATGAACCTGAAAACACTGACCAATCACAGCAGACTGGGCTTGAAGCAGGACTTAGAGGTGGGCTTAAAGCACATTCCCTATACCTTGGAAGTCGTAGCTTGGAATGGCGTTACAACAGAATTGATCGTGCAAAACTAGTGGGAATAACTGTTATTTCACAGCCAGATTAGCCATTGTTAGCCACACATTACATGTTTTCAGCGTACAAACACCATAGTAACATGTCCACAGATAGAAGTTGGACAATCCTGTGTTCAAGAGGGTATTAATGAGACACAAAAAGGTCACAAGATTAAATAAACGGTATGTTACTACAGCTTTCACTACTGTTGATACACCGAGCAGCCACGTTTGATTATGAGGTCGGCTTTGGTCGGGGTACTGCGAGGTTCTCCGACTTCCCGAGTCGTAAATTTGACTTTAGGGGGCGTTCCAGTTGTAATTTCCGACTGGGAATTTGTTAATACCGACTTCTCCCTTCAAATTGAACATACCATTAAAAAGGCTAAAACTGAGCTTTTCAGAAAGACATGAGAAAAAAACAAACATTTTACTCGTCCAAATTTGAGCCGTTTTGAAAGTTCTGAAACATGGGCAACACGGTCTCACGGCAGTTTGTGAAATGGTCACATATTTTTAATCTATTGATCCCGTAATATGGGGATGTTTTTGTCGTTTATTTCGTGGTGGCCAGCACGAAATGGTCAATAGGGAGATTCATGGGGAAAGAAAACACCACACCCCGGGGGAGGACGCCTCATACGCTGGGAAACGGCCGCGGGGGACGCGCGACAATAATGGGATGGTTAACGGGGAAACAAAACGCCACATGCGGGAAGCGATCCCCGGCCTCCGGCGTGAAAGTCCGGAATTGTTTGACCCATCCACCCCCCCCCCAACCCCGACCAAACTCCTTACGCGGATTTTTTGGCATTTCATACTACTCGGTACCGCAGACGTGCTGTGACCAAAACATATGCTTCCCATTTAAATACATTAGTTTACATTTCGTGCTGACCACCACGAAATAAATGACAAAAACATCCCTGTGAACATGTATCAAATGATTAAAAATACGTGACCATTTCACATACTGCCATGAGACCGGGCTGACATGGGTTTCTTACAACCAAATTGCCCAAAAATAGCACGGCTGCATGCATGTACATTGTATGGAACCCAACCATCACTCTTCGCATGTAAAATTTATGATTACTTCCATTGAATTTTGGGTGTTTTATTCAATTTCATATCATTTTGATTTAAAAAAAACGAAAAACTTTGACATAAACTAGTCTGTGATTCACTCAACATCCTCCGATCTTAACTATTAGTCAAAAATAATGCATCATTTCTGCTTTTTTAAACTCTGGCATTTCACATCGACCAAAGTTCACTTTTTTGTTGCTTATTTTGATTCTTTTATAAATGTGTTTTTTTTATTTCATGGTCAATAAACCTAATTTAAATGACATTATGCCACATTTTTGTTTTGTTTAAAAAAGCAAAAATTATGCATTTTATTGACCATGAATTTTTTTAAATAGCATTGAAAAAGTGACAAAAACATTTATAAAAGAAACAAAATAAGCAACAAAAATGTCGGAATAAGCGCCAAAAAAAGTAAATTTTGGTCGATGGGAAGACACCACAAGTGTTAAAAACATGTAAACATGTTTCAGTAGAAACCCAAAATACAAGTAGGAATGTGAAAAAGAGCACATTAAAGAAGAGAGTGAACTCTTTATGTCTGCAGAGTTGATCATAGTGTTAATTCTTTATTGTCATTACATTGTAGATCATCTTCACGACAAGCAGATATACATACAGTGGTCTTAGATTATATTAGTATCAGTTAGATAGTTAATATCACATCTAGGTTTTCCCATTGACCAAGCCCTCCCCCTCCCCCCATACCCAAATATCCCTTCACCCTCCCTCCCTCCATTCCTACACATCATACACCGATGTATTATCAAATACGCCACAGGTGCCGAACCGATAAAGAGGACGCAGGAATAAATAAATAAATAAATACATACATTACATAAATAAATAAATAGCAACACGGTGTGTATATACCCACATACACACATGTAGCTCACCAGAAGACACTAGGTTCATACGGGCTTATTTTATACAGCCACAAGGCGTAATGTAACACGGCCACAGGCCAGACCAAGGCCACGTTATCATCATCAGTTAGTTTTTTTTAAAACAAAACAGCCCACAGAGCAGGAACAATCTCATTGGTTCAGTTCAAATGTGCTGGGTGGGGCCTAAAAGAAGCGCAAATGTTAGCTAATGCCTTCCTTCTACTAGACGACTCTGAACAGACTTTGAAAAGACTAAAGTCTGACACCATCTCACATCTAAAGACAATCATCTCACATCTCATGTTGACGACATAACGTCATAATGTGTAAAGACTGGGGGATCTTGCAGGGTCACGCGTTGCAAGACTACAATGAGATTCATTTTGAAAACTTTGACCAAGCTAGCTAGCTACCGCTACAGTTAGCTGCTAATTTAAGGGAAACTTTGCAGATGTTCTCTTTCTGTCGTACATGCAGATGAACGGCGGCCTTTCACGGAGGTCTGCGCTGTCTGGGTGCCCTCTGGTTAATTGATTATGAACGTCACATGACTCTTAGCCATGTTCTGTAATCCCTGACTGATTCCCATCCGTTTATTTCAAAAGATACTCTCTTGAATGTAATAACAAAGACCACAAGCATCTAAATATGTTTTAAATGAGAAATATGCAGTTTTGGGATTAAGGGGTGATTTCCTGTCGCCATGATTTTCTATTATATCAGAAACAGTCAACACGTGAATACATAATCAGCCAGATAATCTGACTTTTTGGAAGTTTAGACTGAACCAATGAGAACATTTCTGCTTTCAGAGTCGCTATATCTCTGAGGACGGACCGGAGCACTAAAGCTTCAGTCGGAGGGTTGGATTCGAAGTGCTCTGCTCGACAATCTGAGAGCAATGTTGAAATTAAACGGAGGCAGGTAACGTGGCCTAGGTCCAACTCTCTCTCTTGGGTGAAAAGGGAAAACGTGAGTGTAACACTGTACAAGTCCCTCATTGAGGTTAGAATATATCTCGCCATAGAGGGCAAATCAGCATTGGGGAAAGAAAAACACACAAAAAGAAGAGAAGAGCAACGAAACCATTCGTACAAGGTGCAACATAATTAAAAACATATTCAAGAGTTTTTTAAAGCACTTTGTAATTTGGAGAGGAGAGCTATACAAATATAGCATAAGTAAGATAAACAAAGAAATAACTAAACAATAGAAAATGCAGAGTATCAGTTAACCGAGGCTCCAGTGGGACAAATAGATATATATATTTGGAAAAACGGCTGTGAAGTGGTTCAGTTTAATGCAGCTCACAGACTTTCCACAGGCGGACTCGAAATATCAGATTTTAGACTCCGAACAAACAGACAAAACAAAGAAAATCAAAATGAGAACACTGAACATAGTTGTGCTCCAAACCCCATCTTTTACAACAACCTGTAACAGTTTTAGTCAAGCAGGTACTGTATCTGGCAGAAACAGAGTTAGTGACGTTAGAGTTTGTTTGTGATTTTATTGACGCTGTCACAAATGTGCTTTGGCAATGGAAGACATGTCCAACAGCTCTTTAGATAGACAGACATCTCTTCCTTTTATTGAAACATGTTATTGTTAGATTATCATTTATTGCCTTGGTATTCAACGTTTATTGACTGTAGATAGATTATATTGGATCTCTGGTTGAAAATATTATTATCTGAGTCTCAAACAACATTATGGCTTTCAAGAGGAACTCTTAAACTTTCCCATCCTCCAACCAAACCGGGTGTATTATTTCTATCTCTTCTAACTATTGTCGACTTGTTGTAATGTATTCGGAATACAAGAAGATGACGTATCCAACTTTTACATTCTGACAATAGTTTGATACAGCCTACCTATATGTAGCCTGGTCCTACCAGACTTTTAACTTCTGGATATTCAGCAGCGTTGCCACAACGGACCGAATGGCTTCGCTCGCATCTTTCTCCGCTCGCATCTTTCTCCGCTCGCATCTTTCTCCGCCCCCATTACGGAACTACAACTCAAACTGGCGCTCAACCTCAACGTCATCGTTCTCAGCCCCTCCCTCTGTTCGCTGATTGGACCGGTAAAGATTTGACCGGAGAAAATCCAAGAATATACCGCAAACCCACACGAAAATTGATCCGAATTACGTAGGAGGGCGGTGCCAGGCTAACCTATATGTTAAAAGTGACAGAAAATGTCTTGTTTAGAAACAAGCTACTTACAGTTTGAGCTATATTGAGACCGGTTTGAGCACATGTTCTCTGGGTGTGCATCCTGCAGTGGTAGATTTTGGGTCAGGGACAAACGTGACAACATTTTAAATATAAATCATGGAATGGGAAAAAAGTTTTTTTTGAGTCCTTAAAGCTCCTTGGCTGTTATTGTAATTTATGACAGTAATAATTGTTTCAAGAGCCATTTTGGATTCCGTTAGTTTTGAGCCTCCTGCCACTTGGGGCAGTAGTTCACTGTCAATTAGACAAGGGCGTATACTCAAGTGTCCAAAATATTCAAAAAGGCGTCCAAAAAAAGCGTCCAAAACGTTGAAAAGAGCGTCCAAAATATGCTCAATAAGTGTTAAAAAAAGTGTTGAAAACGTTGGAGAAAACGTCAAAAATAAGCTTAGAAAAAGCGTCCGTTTTTTAAAAAAATACGTCAAATGGGTCAATAAAGCGTAGAAAAAAGTAGTATAGTGGTATACAGAGAGACTGAGTGGACTGGTTATAGTGGGACAGTCTTTGTGTTAAAAACACTGGACATTTGGTCGTCTTTTGCACGCGTCTAAAACAAACTTCTAGCAATCGGCAACCGTGGCGGCCGTTCGTTTGATAGGCAAAGGGGTCACTACATTTGAAAATGTGACAAAAACCATTCAAAGTAAAAATGTTTCGTCCTTCAGACTATGCATCCCAAGATTTATTCTCAAAATATAAAACCTTTCTCTGTATTTTAACAGAATCTGTTACATTTAGGATGACTCCATACTCAGGCGCTAAATACTTAAACTTTTAAGTATTCTGCTGCTCAACACTGCAAAGACGGGAAAGTGAAGCGAAAAGGCTAGCCTGTTAGCCACACAAACGCCAGGGTTGAAAGACCCTACGCTGTTATAATTTAACAATACAGCCTACACATTAAATATCCAATAAAACATCCATTACAGTTCAGTTTTAGTTTTAAAAATGTAAGCATGGTAAATGAGAACACGAATCTAGGTGACTGATGTAGACGAAGAGCTCCGATCTTTGACACCACGCAGTTGTTTTATGTACAATGGAGTCGATATAAACCCAGCACCAGACCAACAAGTTCGACAGTCTCATATTTCGTTTGAATGGACGGACAAGACACATTTGATCAGATCTCTTTGCTTTGACATTGCAGTCATCTGTCTAATTGTATGTGAAACTCACTGGCAGCTTTTCTTTTGCCAAAGCTGACAAATATCTGACTTTTCTTATGTTAAAATGTTCAGCTGCTGCGATCAGGGCTTTAAATTAACTTTTTTAGAACACAAACCAACTTGGCTAGCAGATATTTAAAGTTACCAGCCAATCAGATGTTCCACTAGCCACATGTTTTCCTAACTAATTTTACTACCTAATTTCCGCTCCTCTGGTTTGTTTTGTGCCGTTCATCTTCTCCATTTTAGCGTAGCTTGTAATTGATACCACACATGCCAGTTACGTATTTAACAGTTGTAAGACACGCCAAGCAAATGTTTCAAAGCCAAGCGAACTTTCCAAAATTCTTGGTGGAAAACAGACCAATCTGGCAACACTCGCTGTGCACGGAATATACACAGAAATAACTGGAACACGGTCTTACTCCGGTTACACGGCAAAACATTTTTTTTACCCGTATTTGACAGGTTGGCAGGTGTTAATTTAAAGCCCTGGCTGCGATCAAACACTGACACGTACCGATGCTTCCCAGCGGCCTTAAAAAAGTTGATCTGTTTAATGTAAAAATCTGTGATAAATAGTTGAACTATTACAGAGCCTTTAAGAATAAGGACTAGACTCTTTAAACACTGCCTTATAAAGAACACTTCTGATACAGATAAACACTTAGGTAGGTAGCACTGTGGTGGAGTAACAGTTATCGCCAAAAAGTCCCAATAAAGTCCTACTTTAAACTCCAGGGAACTAGCACGGCTTACAGTAACCACGAGACTGTCCTCCAAAAAACGCCCACATGGGTCATTTGTTCAAGCAGCAATTACGAGTCATATTTAGGTTTATAGTGGCGGTGCCCTCTAGTGGCTGTAGTAGTTATGACCGGAGCAAAGCAGGAATTAAGGTGACAAATTGGGTTGGTGGACGGGTTAAACAAACACAGGACTTTCATCCAGGAGACCGGGGTTCATGTCCCGTTTCAATTTTAGTTTCATCAAACTAAAATTCTATCACCCAGGACTGAAATCTTAAGGACTGCCACTTAAAGGACTCGCTGAGCATCAGCCTTTCTAAATGTAATTAATGGTAGAGGACTTAAAACAATATGAATTTTAATACGGCTCGCGCAGTCCTGCATGCAAAAGCCACGAATAAGACGAGTGAACACGCATCTATTCCACACAGAACACTGTGAATGGGTGACTCAGAAAAAAGATCCATGCACACCTGGTGAAAAGTTATGGTCAATGCAATTGGCGCTGCTGTCCAGATAAATCACGTAACCCAGAGTTTATCGACGTGATAAATGAGTTTCCTGACCCCAAAACCTTTAAAAACCTTCCCATTAAAGGATAAATGGGTGACGGTCTGTAAAAATCTACTTATTGCAGATACGACTTTATTCCAAAGAAGCACCCCTAAAAAAACTACATTTCACAGGCGTCTTCCTACTCTCGTTTCTCATTTGGCTGGTTCATGCGTACAGCCAGTTGAGTCGATACTCAGAAAAAAAGGCAGAGTATGTTACAAGAGTACAAGATGTACTCAAAGAGAAGCAGAATGGTCTGGTGCCCTATCTGCAGCTCCAGACTATGAGTTAGAGGCCTGTATACGGTACGGAGCCATGCTGAAAGTGCAAGTAAAGAAGGGAAGGAGGAAAAGACAGAAAGTGGGGAAGGCTGTGACAAATCTCGGACTGAAGAAGAGCACAGGAAAGGCAAGTCAAGGTAGAAAAGACAGAAGTACTCTGAGAGAAAAACAGCAAGAAACTTAAAGGGTAATTTAGTTTTTTTTTTTTTTAAACTGGACCCTATTTTCCCACGCATTGGTGTCAAAGTGACTGATGGGAACACTTTCTCCGCTGACAGACAGATTATTATTATTATTATGTTTTACAGCATTATGGAAAGGATCCCTACAGAAATAGACCTTTTTGTTTAAGAGTAAGATCCTTTTTGTTAAACCAGAAACAGCTCCAAAATCGCTATCACCAAACCCACCAGACTCCATGTAAATAATCACTACTTTTAGTGTGTATAGAGCCAGCATATTTTCACATGTAAATGGGTGAATTAAAGGTTTATTTTAACCAAACCAGAGTGGTGATTGTTGGAACAGTGGAAAGACGATCTAAGTCTGCTTTTGCTTTATTTTGTTTCTCTCGACTTTGAATGAATTGTGTTTTACGCTGATAACAGCACTGTTTATTTACATGGAGTCTGGTGGGTTTGGTGATAGTGATTTCGGGGCTTTATCGTGTTAAACAAAAAAGGATCCTTTCCATGATGTTGTCAAACACTTTGACACTTTGTCAGCGGCAAAAACTGAACTTTTAGTGGATGCAAATCAACGAAATTGCTCATTTAACGTTACGTCGCAGATTTCAAAGACGGTTGTTCCCATCACACAGAAAATGAGAGAGTCCACGTTTAAAAAAAGAAGCCAGAAGTAACCCTTCAAGAAGAGAAGAAAAGACAGCAGCACAAAAGAAGCTGTCAGGGAGTTTAACAGACAAGCGAGGCTTTGCGCTGGCTCGGTCATAATAGAGTAAGAACAAGTTGAAACGTACATACAGACACACACATGCACGTACATACAGTATACACCCTGCCTGTAAGTCTCCAAAGCCTCATTGGTTCCCAGTGCCGCCCGGCTGAGTGAGCGGTGTAAAAAGATCATCATCTCTGCGTCTTGTCTTCCCCTTTCATTCCCTCCTTTCTTTCTGCATCTCTCAGACTTAAAATCCTCCTCCCATCCCCGTCCCACTGCCTCGTCTCGTCCATCCCCGTCTCCGCCATTGCAGTCCGGTTTTTGTGAAAGCAGAATCGCACAAAAAGCACAGGAAGAAGAAGTAGAAGGAGGGCGTGGTTTTATGTTTTTCAGGGTGTCTGGATTAGTCGAGGGGTTTGAGGGTCAGGTCATTGGTGGGGGGGGGAACTAATGGGGGAGCGGCACCAGGATATCGACGTAGTTGATGGGGAAGAAGCCCGACTGGCCGTTGATCATGCCCTCGTACCAGTTGTCGTCGATCTGATTGGTCAGGGTGATGATGTCGCCCTCTTTGAAGCCCAGCTCGCCCTCGTTCTCTGGTTCAAAGTCGTAGAGCGCTCGGCAACACGGCTGGTCCATGGGGGCTGGGGGGGCGGGACACAAGCCAAAAATATATGAACTGTAGGCCTGTAACAGTTATTACATAATTGTCTAATTGGCAATTTTTTTACTTACCTTTTTTGCATCAAATTATGGTGCAAATGTCTTTATGTATGTAAAGGAAATTATAATGTAAATGTAAATTACACCTATGGGTCCAGCCAAGGGCGTAATTTTGGGTTCAACATTGGGAGATTGAGATCTCCAACTAACATGTCTGCATAGATTACAAAAAGAGATAAAAACCTAGAAAAAGCATCAAAAAGTCCAAAAGGCAAAAAAAACTACTTAAAAAGGCGAAAACATTGCCCAAATGCGGGAGCTTGTAAATTACACCTATGTGTATATAACTGTATATATACACACTACTGGTCATAAGTTTAGGGTCACTTAGAAATGTCCATTCCCCTCCATTATAGACAGAATACCAGCTGAGATCTGTTGCATTGTGTTTTTTTAACCAGGGCAGCAGTTTTCAGATTACATTATGTGTTTACATAATTGCAAAAGGGTTCTCTAATGTTTTCTCATTTAGTCTTTTAAAATGATATCAGATTACTTAACAGAATGGGCTTTTGGACCATTGGATGATGCATTAAAGATCAGCCACTTCTTTCTACAACAGTCGAGAACCCTTTTGCAATTATGTAAGCACATAATGTAATCTGAAAACTGCTGCCCTGATTCAAAAAACATTGCAACTGATCTCAGCTGGTATTCTGTCAGGAATGGACATTTCTAAGTGACCCCATTTCTATACATTTTGTTGTTATGGGTCCAGCACTCGTTCTCCGACCCAGAGTGGACTCCCAGCCGGTGTACCTAGTGATCTTCCGGGCGACTTGGCCGAGTGGATCCCCCCGTTGTGGCTCTCGCTGGACGGCAGCAGCTCCAGAGTCATTCGGGGTTTGGGAGTGTACTCCTTCCTCGGTTTATTGGACACTTCTTTTATCCTGCAGGGACACATTATCAACATTCAATACGTTTGTGTACGTACGTAACTATCACCAAGGCAAACTCCACGTACAGTAACTACTGTGGCAATAAACACGAGGGCTGCACGATATGTTTGTGTCTCAAACCGCGCCCTTCTGTTAGTGCACTAACAGGCAGTACAAGTTGTACACTAAATGAATAATAATAATAATAAAAAACGGATATTAAAGTGTTCGGAGTTCTGCTACTCTCAGTGTTCTGCTAAAATACAACAAACTACTTGTTGTATTTCAAACTAATGAAAGGAAATCATTCCCAACATTCTTTTATTAAACTTTGAATTCAATATAAAGGCAGCACAAAAAAAAAACAATGACAGTTACATGTTTAGTGCAGTTTTTCTACTGATATCTTCTTTAAACTCAGATTGTCTTTCGCGATGACGATAAAAGAACGATATATTGTGCAGCTCTAATGAATACCTTTCTGATACAGTAGAATAAAAAGGTTTGTCTATCCATACTTATCTGATTGTATGTTTATGGGTTTGTTTTCAAAAAATCACAGGTAGACAGAGCGATCCATACCTGTCCTCCATTTTACTGGCGAGCTGTTGGAGGATTTCGGCCGAGCGGGTGTGGTATTCCAGCTGAGCTTGTACCAACGCTGCCAGCTGGCTCACCTGCTCTATCTGCAACACACACACACACACACACACACATTTTTTTTCTCTCCCCCTGTTCTGTACCCATGCTGGGCCTGGGTCTGGCTTGGCACAGCACGGCACAGGAACACACGGGGAACTATAGCAACGGACAGGGTGAATATTTGATCATGTTTGTGTCCATATTGTGGACAAGATATCCACGTTTTTTTTTTTTTTGTTTATTGTTTTTTTAAAAGATGTTTTTTTAGTTTCCCTCCAGGGGAAAATGGGATCATATTTCTGTTTCCACTTGTGTTTAACGTGTTTTGTGTTTGTTGTTTGAACGTTGCTCGGCTCTTACTTTTTCTGTAAATCTCCACTCGTGTCACTCACTGGAGCAGAGCAGCGCTAACAACCAGGGTAACGTTGGTATTTTTTACCCATGGGTTTTGTTTCCAAGTGACTGACTGGGACAACAATTTTTGCAATTGGTCCAGTCTCGATATACGATGATATACTCTCCTGTTGTCCTCGGGTCAAATTTGACCCATTTTCAAAAAGTTTCTACTGTATATCAGAAATTTGGGTTTGTTTCCACCAAATTGTTAAAGGAATGACATGGATGGTTCCCTACAACGCTCTTCACAAGTTAAATAAATGATCAGTTCACTACTCTCATTGAATTTGGGCGTTTTGTGACAAAAATGTCAGAAAAAGCTTCAAAAACTTAAAAAAACTTTAAAACAATGCGGAAAAAAAAAAAAATGCGGAAAAAAATGACAAAAACATCAGGCAAAGTGAAGAAAAAAAACCTTGAGGAAAGTAACAAAAAGTGAAAAAAAACAAAACAACAAAAAGTGTCACAAAAGATGACCAAAACATTAAAAAAAAAAAGTTTTTACTTTTCAATTTTGACCCAGAAAAACAAAAAGTTGCATGATCGACGGGAACACAACACGAGGGTTAACAGAGACCGCTGCAGTCGGAAGCATTTTAAATCGGTTTATACTTTAAAAGCTGCTCCAATCAGTCACATAGACACAGTTACCCCTAATAATGGCCAGATGAATTGACTGCTGAAAGTCTCCGTTAGTTGCAGCCCTGCAGCCGAGGTAAATAAAGTCCTTACGTCGCTCTCCAGCAGGTTGAACATGCTCTGCTCGGCGACCTCTTTGCTCTCGTCGAACTTCTCCAGCGCCTGTTTGAGTTCCTCGTCCTGGACCCCTTTCCCCTGGCGCTTCTTCTTGTAGTCAAAGTCCAGACGCCGGCCCTCCATCTTCTTCAGGTGGTGCTGCAGCGGAGAGAGGGGAAACAAGACGGGAGACAAAATCACTTGGGAGAACGTTTACGATTCATAAAGATTTGTGTCTGGTAAAGTTCCTACACAGAAATCTGTACTCTGCAGTTTCTTTAGCTTCCATTACTGCTTAATAAGGGCCCTATTTTAACGATCTAAGGGCACTGCGTGAAGCGCCTGGTACAGGTGTGTTTAGGGTGTGTCCAAATCCACTTTTGCTAGTTTGACGGCGGGAAAAAAAGGGTCCGTGTGCCGGGCGCCTGGTTCTAAAGGGTTGTACTTAGTGTCTTCATTAATCAGAGGTGTTTTTTGGGTGTAACATGCAATCAACCAATCAGAGATCATCTCCCATTTCCTTTAAAAGCCAGGCGCGTTTGGACCTTGGAGCATTGCTATTATGATGGAGGATTTACACCCTAATATTTTTATGTGTAATCTTCTGCATGTGTGTGTGCTGCTGTGCGTCCCTGTGTGTGTAACAAGCATAGTGTGCGCGCGCTGTGCATGAGCCTAGGAGCATTTTACTAATTTGCTGTTAAAATAACAATGAAATGCTGCGTTATTGACTTTAGACCATGTTTTTGTTGGTCATAATGCCCATAATGCACCTGAACACACCTCCCTGTAAGACCAGCACGCCCATGGGTGCACAGATGGGCGCAGGTACATTTGCTATTTAAACAACTGCGTCTGTCTTAAACTAGCAAAGACACTTGCGTCGGGCTTTGCGCCGCCCCCAAAAGTAAGATAGGGCCCTAAGTGTTTCAGATACATTAAGGCTGGGGGTTCCAAACTTTTTAATGTGAATGACCCCTAAACTGAGAAAAATTAAAACACGGACCCCCATCTGATATGATTTTTTCACAAAAACAAGAAGAAGAAAAAAAGTCGGAAAACAATTCCAAGAAAAAAATATCATAAAAAAAGTCAAAATATTTAAATATAAAAATAAATATGAAACCCATGACCAATACAGTGATACATTCTGTCTTTGTGTTACTTTTGGATGGAATTAAAGTGAAAATAACGATTGCTCTTGTTGTTGGGGACCCCCCCGACCCAGCTCAAAGGACCCCTGGGTGTCCTCAGACCCCACTTTGGGAACCACTATGTTAAGGTCACCTTCAGTTTCCTCCGAAGCCTTTAAACAGGGAACAGGACCTCACCTGGATCTCTTTGAGGTCTTTGTCATGGAGGTTCTGCAGCGGGTCGATGAAGTTCTGTTTGACCTCCATGTCCAGAGCGTCCTTCACCTCACCCAGCTCCTTCATCGCCTCGCTGGCATCGATCAGAGCCTGGCCTGGAGGTGGAGACAGACAGACAGACACAGAGAGAGAGAGAGAGAGAGAGAGAGAGAGAGAGAGATACAGACAGACAGACAGACACAGAGAGAGAGAGAGAGAGAGAGAGAGAGAGATACAGACAGACAGAGAGAGAGAGAGATACAGACAGACAGAGAGAGAGAGAGACACAGAGAGAGAGAGAGAGATACAGACAGACAGAGAGAGAGAGAGAGAGAGACACAGAGAGAGAGAGAGAGAGACAGACAGAAAGAGAGAGAGACACAGAGAGAGAGAGAGAGAGAGATACAGACAGAGAGAGAGAGAGAGAGAGAGAGAGACAGAGAGAGAGAGAGAGAGACAGACAGACAGAGAGAGAGAGAGACACAGAGAGAGAGAGAGAGAGAGACAGACAGACAGAGAGAGAGAGAGAGAGACAGAGAGAGAGAGAGAGATACAGACAGACAGAGAGAGAGAGAGAGACACAGAGAGAGAGAGAGAGAGAGACAGACAGAAAGAGAGAGAGAGACACAGAGAGAGAGAGACAGACAGAGAGAGAGAGAGACACAGAGAGAGAGAGAGACAGACAGACAGAAAGAGAGATAGAGAGAGGAGGAAGAATGGAGCAGAGTAAGAAAATACCCCTTCATTTACAAAGTTGTTGAAGCTCTTCTATTGTTTGGATCAGAATAAAACTCATTTAAATCATCGGCATAAATCGAGCCAAATGATAAAATGTCAAAATGAACAAAGCCTGTGTTCATAAAAACTTTCAGGTCAAAAATAACTACGACTTTGAAGGGAAACATCCAATAACCCAGCATCAGTACGGACGACTAAAGCTGCCATTATAATAATAAGAAACAGACTACCAAAATAAAACAGGAAACAGCTACAACAGAAAACCCACAATGGTGACATTTCTATCTATAAACGTGTACGTTCCCACTTACCGAAGCTGGACTCCTCCCCTAACTCCCGTCCGAACCTCAGCATGGCGTCTCCCAGGACGGACTCGGCCTGCGGGTACCCGGGTCCCTTCTCCTGCCCGCGGATCTTTGACATGGTGCTGATCATACTCAGCTTGGCTCTGGAGGCTGCGGAGCGGCCACGACGGTTACGTTAGGAGGGACTGATGCTGCGTGAGGCCGCGATCACATTTGGCGTCTTTTTTTTTGAGAGGAAAAGGTGGCCAGGGTGCTTTTTTTTAGTAAAACACAAAGAAGCCGGCAGCGTTTTGGTTTCAAAAAGTAGCCGATAGCCTCTTATGTTGCTATAAAATACTCTGATAATTATTTATTTCCGAAGTTTTGTCATTTAAAAAAAAAAGGTTTTTGTCGGGTTTTTTTGAGACGTTTTTGTCGTTCGACATTCTTGAAGAGAGCGAGGGGTGCTACTGACGTTACATTAAACAAAGCGAGTTCCCCCGAACAGGGAGCGGCCCTCATATCATACAACTCTCTGTGCTTCGACACTAGCACGAGTCTATCTATCGGCACTTTCTCCATTTTTTTCCTGTTATGGAAAAAGCGCTTTAACTAGGCCGTTTATTTCAGAAAAGTTGAACTTTTTTGAACTTCAAAAAGATGCTCTGAGCTGCAGAAAAAACCCCGTCAGCAGTGGTGTTTAAAAAAACAGCTTACGAATAAAAAAAAAAAAAAAAACGGTTTACCTACGGGGTAGTCGAGAACATCTATTGTTGCTATAACAACAGCTACTGCAAGATTATCCTAGAGCGGAGCAGTGCTAACGTTAGATAAAACAAAGGGGCGGAGCGAGCTAGAGAAAGAACAGAGAGAGACAGACAGAGAGAGAGAGAGAGAGAGAGAGAGAGAGCGGTGCTAACGTTAGATAAAACAAAGGGGCGGAGCGAGCTAGAGAAAGAACAGAGAGAGACAGACAGAGAGAGAGAGAGAGAGAGAGAGAGAGAGAGAGAGCGGTGCTAACGTTAGATAAAACAAAGCGAGTTCCCCCCAACAGTCATTCCCTAAACAAAGAGCATCCGGTCATATCGTTCTCCGACTCTATGTTCTCTTGTTGTCATCAAAGCGACAGGTCTCGCTACTCTGCTTGCCATTGGTCGGCTTACAAAAAAGCGCTTGACGAGAAAAAAAAAAGTTGAACTTTTTCAACATGAAATAGACGCCCTGAGCTGCAGAATGAAAGTCAAAAGAAACCAGCGCTGGCAGCTTTAAAAAAAAAAGATGCCAAATGTGACTCCGGCCTCAGGCTACGTGTGGTGGCGGTCTAACGGTGTGCTGGATACCTGGATTAGGCTGTAGGTACTCGGTAGTTCTGGTCATGATGTCCAACACGGCTCTGCTGGTGATGTCCACCTTCTGCAGAGGAAAACACATCAGGGACACGGTGAGAGGACAGCACACTAACATACTTAACGATGATGAGTAAATCTAGATGTCTAGATGAGTAAATCTAGATGTCAATAGATTAAAAAAAGAAAATAATAGTTCAACATTTTGGGGAATACATTCATTCACTTTCTGGCAGAGAGTAAGATGGGTAGACTCCAGATATTTATAAATATTTTAAAGTGCTCATATTATACTGTTAGTTTTTCCCATTTCCTTTATTGTGTTATATATATTTTTTGTGTTATGTTATAGGTTTACAAAGTGAAAAAGCACACGTTATGATGCTCGCCTTCTGACTGGCTAGTAGTCCTTACCTAGGTACTGTCAGGGCACGCCCTCATACTCTGCTTCTGACTGGCTAGTAGTCCTTACCTAGCTACTGCACATGTGCGACTCAAAACAAAGATGGAACAGAAGTGAGATGTCTCACTCTGCAGCTAAAACAGAGAGCTCAACACACAGGGTGAAAAGTGGAGCTGCAGCAATGTGCAGTACAACAAAAATATTGTGTTTTTTGAAAATGTAACCATGTAAACCTATTCTGATATAACCTCTAAATACAATTATGAACCTGAAAATGAACACAATATGGGCACTTTAATATGTACTGCAGTGGTTTGATTCATATTAGGTTTGGAGTATATTTTATATTATATTTTGTGTGAATAGAGGAAACTACAGTGGCCCTGAAGGTCAAAACACAACATTTCACAAAACAAAATGTAGTTTGAAATGTATTTGTGTTTTGTGAAATGTTATTTAGTCCTTTGTGTTTGGTCCTTCAGGGCCACCATAAAAAAAAACACTGACTTTACCTTTTCCATTTCTTTGAAGTCATCATCTAGTTTGGTTCCTTCCGCGCCACCGACCTTCTCGCTGACTTTCTGCAACAGGAAACACAAAGAAACAAAAGAAAGTGTTAAATGTTTAAAACCCACACGGAGAGAACAAAGAGCGAACCTGGCTTTCAAAGTCTCGACGGTGACAGAGAAACTTTGATTCTCGCTGCGAGATGAAAAGCGAGAGCAGAGCAAAAGAGAAAGAGAGCAGCCGTTGAAAGCAGAAAAACACAAAATAAGAAATTAGTTGTGACACCGGCTTTGTAGACGACCAAAAGAATGATCCGACATTATTATTATTATACGAGCAGCTTGAATTCTCCGACGGCCTTTTCATTTTTCTACAATAACACGACTAAAAGCTGAAGTGTTTGCATTCACACGCATCCCACGTCTCGATCAACCGTAACATTGATTTAGCTCCGTCTTTTTCTATATTATTTCTTCTGAATTAATGAATATATTGTGAATATGAAGGCCAGCGTGCCGCCTCGGCACTCTGCACTTTTTTTTTATCTCTCTATTTAACCATGTTCAGTCCTCGCCATCGAGTATCTGCTGCTCCTTTTAACTGAGCTTCTACTGTGTGTTGAGTTTTTATGTAAATGTGTTGTAATTAGAGGTGTGAATCTTCACCGATCTCACGATTCGACTACGGTTATCATATCAGTGATTTAATTTGATTCGACATCTCGATGCATCGCGATGCGTCAAATAAATGTTTCTATTAAAGCCATGTACGATATTTAATTCATAGCTTTTCAAGCTTCAAACACCAAACATTCTGCAGTGCTCTAATACTAAATATCATTTTGACGTCACTTTGACAGCGAATAACTTTACATCTGAAGCGTTTAAAGACTCCATTTGTCCATTGTTTATTTCTAAAGAAACACAACAATGTATAAAAGGCTCCATTACCTTGTACCTCACGTTATGGCTCTGTAGCAGACGTTTTTTTTTAAAATAGGCTAACGATTGTGTCATAACCACGCGACTTACTGTCGCATAGTAGAGGAATTACCGTATAGTACAGGAGAAGCTCAAAGGCAGTTTGGACTTACATGAGCTGTTTAGGTTTAATTACTAATGTTAACTAGCATGTTAGTGATCAATAATTAGCCTGTGCTTATGTTATCTCCTTACATACACCTACAGTCTCCGTCTCTGTAAGATTGGGAATGATTGAGATTTCTCTCGGCACAGCTACCAGAAGACTTACAACTTTCCGACACGTTGCTCACGTCACATCTACGTCTTCAAGCTCAGTTGGAGGCTGCTCAGTAACGCAAGAGATCACCGGAAAAGTGACTTCTAATATCCTTCACTGGTCTCCGTCCAGAGCCATGGGGTCTGTTGGTCCAGTTTATTTATACTGTCTATGGTACATACGATGTAGTCTACATTTTACTCCTGTATACCCACAATGCAACGCAGCCGTGTTTTCCCGGAGAAGAAGAAGAAGAAGAAGTCACCGCAAAAAACGGAAAAAGAAAAATGGAGCGGGCTTTCATTTCAATTTCAAACAGTGGAAATGTAACATGCAACATATATATAATATATACATATATATATTATATATAATATATTATATTTATCACTCTCCTGGGTGCTCGGTTTGTTTCAGGGATGTATTAGAAGTATTTTAGATTCGGTTTGTTTACATGATGCTGGGCGTGCCCGCTTCCGTCACATAAACAACGGCCGCAACTCCTGATGCAACAATGTTTTCACTGAGTGTCTGAAATCTCATTTGGTCGTTCCCTCTATGGTTCACTATTTAATAAACACTAGATAGGGAATAGTGAGTGGATGAATGAGGGAACGGAGGTAGATTGGTCTTCCTCAAAAAAAAAAATTTATTGGTTTCAGGAAGTCCACGTTGTCGCTTTTTTTGACCTTTGTGACGCTTTTCCCCCGATGTTTTTGACGCAGTTTTTTGGACATTTTTTAAGTTATTTTCATCATTTTTAGAGGTTTACTAACTGAGCAGCTTTGTATGACAGAATTTTATATAAAAGGCCTTACAGAAAATGTTCTGTATTTTAAACAGCAACTATTTTTGATTAGTCTTTTTTATGATAAAAAGTAAAAATTCTCTGATTGCAGCTTGTTAAAATGAGAATATTTTCTAGTTTCTTCGCGCCTCTGTGACCGTGAACTGAATGTCCCCTGATTTGCGTCAAGTAGCCTGGATTCAACTTCACGCAAATAAACGCCACGCTTCTCGAAACCTGCCGCGACGCTACCAGGATGCATTGCGCCCGGCCGCATACGGAGACAATAGAATATGTAGCGTGGAAATGACGCTGCCAGTGGACACGTACCTTTAAGTCTTAACCCTTGGGTTGTCCTCAAATTTGACCCATTTTCAAAGTTTTTATATCAGAAATATGTGTTTCTTTGAACCAACATGCCCAAATATAACATGGATGCATGCATGTACATTGTATGGAACCCATTCAATGATCTTTGAATGTAAAATGAATGATTACATTTGTTTAATTTTGGGTGTTTTATTGAATTTTTATAACACGTTTAAATGGTTTTAAAACAGTATCCTGACTAAACTTTGACATAAACCACCCTGTGATCCACTCAACATCCTCTGATCTTAACTATTAGTCAAAATAATTCATAATTTCTGCTTTTTTAACTCAAAAAGTAGGTATAATGTCATATAAATTAGGTATATTGACCATGAATTTAAAACAAAACGTTGAAAAAAGTGACAAAAGGATTAAAAAAAAAGAACTAAAAATGCTGAAAAAAAGCACCAAAAATTCAATTTCACTTTAAACCTGGATGGACAACAAGTTCATGGTCGACAGGAAGACAAGACAAGGATTAAGGAACCGTTTTAAGAATCGGGGAGAGACCTTAACCTTCCAGTCGGCAGCCCCTAATCTCCCCACGAGCTTAAAGTCGGTGGATTCTTTTAAAAAGCAGCTTAAAAACAAAAACCATCTGTTCAGACAGACATTCAGTGTTTTAAACTTGTGTTTCCTGTCTGTTCTCTTTGTTCATTTCTATCTGGTGTTTTACCTCTGATTCATTTATTTGACTGTGAGGCACCTTGTGTCTCTATGAATAAACTTTACTCGCTCGCTTGCTTAAAACTCGCTCCACCTCGAGCAGCTTCAGCAGCCACATGCTGCTCTAACACCGATGCGTCAGTGCTCATCATTTATTACATCAGTCACATAATGCAGAAAGACTACTTTGACTTTTGATATTCATACATTTCGTACATTTTGACAACACTTCCGCACTTCAAGGCCTAAGCCCCTTCCCCTCACAAGGGAGAATGAATGCGTGTGCGTGAGCACCCGGCCGTGATTGGTGCATCTGAACAGGGAGCGGTGGATTTTTGCAAATCACACTACAGGCTGTAGGTGGTGCCAGAGGAGCTGGATTTTTTTTTACCAGCTTCATGTAGTTCTACTGGAACATAGGGTCAGTTTCAGCAAATATGACAGAAAGGTAGTTTTATAAGTCTTACCTACTGCACCTTTAACCGTCAAAAACTTTGGAAAAAGTGGCTAAAACGTCAACAAAAGGGAAAAAGACATTGGTGGGGGAAAAAAAACTATAAAAATGTTGAAAAACAAAACAGAAAATGTAATAAAAAAATTTTGTTGAAAAAAGCAACAAAACATTGAGATAGGGACAACAAAAGTGTTTTTTTTCATGGTTCAAGGGAAAGACAACTCAAGGGTTAAACTTCAGTAGGATCGTGAATGCAGTGCCTTGCACTTGCAAACAAGTATTTTTACGTCAACGTTGTTATGAATTCTCCTGTAAGAAAACCAACCCGTTCTCACTCCCAACACGCCACAAACGGAAGCTTGGTCTGTGGCTCTCGGCGTCAGATACCGCAAAAAATCACCCTTTAGCGTCTGCTTGGGACGCAAATTTACAAATCAGTCTATGGCCACGCCAAGACCTGCACTTCAATAGCATTTATTGACCAGGCGTCCATGCTTACACAAGGTAACGTAACCCCATTTGTTCAGGTCCTATCCCCTGACCAATAGGCTATCCTAACCTTAACTACTCAAGGTCAAATGCCTAACCCCAACCAATCGAGCTGCTTCGTAGGGCGGGACTTAGCGTGGCCATAGTGTAATTTGTAAAAATTTGTGTTTGGGACACACTGGGCAGAGCAGATGCCAAAGGGCTGGATGTGAGTCCTGAGAGTGTCAAAAAGTGAGGCCAAAAATCCAGACCAAATGCGTCTAAATGTGACGCTGAAGGAGACTTTTTGCATCAATAACAAACGCCAAAGGCACCAGACCAATTTTCACTTTTTGAGGCAATGGCAGTGAGAATGTGTTGCGGCGTCAGATACCGACACAAAAATCACCCTTTAGCGTCTGTTTGGGACGCACCGGGCAGAGCAGCAGCTAGACCACGGCGCTGTAAGATGACGTAGTGTTAAGAGAGACAACGGTAGAGAGTAGTAGGAAAGACAGAAAATCTGCGTAAGGAAAGAAAATGTTTGCTTTTGTACCTAAATACAGTACGAACTGTGTTTTAAATAACTTTCACAGTATTTAACAGTTAACGAATGTCTAAAAATACACTATAAAGCAGTCTTTTCATCCTCTTCTTTTACAGACTCTTATAGTTGAATGATTTGTTCAGTTTCTATTTGGTACTTTAACTTACAGTAAAGGATCTGGATGCTTCCACCACTGCTCACATGGAAGCTCATTACGCAAACAGGTCACGATGACATGCAGCTTGTTGAGCTGTGTGTGTGTGTGTATGTCTGTGTGTGTGTATGTCTGTGTGTGTGTGTGTGTGAGTGTGTGTCTGTTTGTGTGCGCGTATGTGTGAAGCAGATGTCACAGGTATTCTTCATCAAATAAACCATGCAAACATAAAAGTAAACGTGTGTGTGTGTTTATGTAACTGCCTACACACCTGAGCACCGACGTGTGTGCACGAGTTACAGTACAGGACACGCTCTGATCATAGACACGTGTGTGTGTGTGTGTGTGTGTGTGTTTGTGTGTGTGTGTTTGTGTGTGTGTGAGAGAGAGAGGCAAGAATGGTAATGAAAAAAAAGGTCCATTATAAAAACAAAACAAAGCAGGAAAGAAAGTGAGAAGGACAGACAGATGAGGAGGAAGATGCAGTTGCTATGGAGACAGGAAGATCTGACTGATCCTCTCGTTTTCAAGAAAAACACACACACACACACACACTCAGACACAGGTTAGATAACTCTCTCAGTAGTGTTAGTATCTTCGGTAACAGTTTACTTGAAGGTATCGACATAACTATGACATGACTCTGTCATGAACGTGTCATAAACGTTATAAAAAAGTCATGAACGTTTATGACTTCTGTCATTTAGTGTCATTCGGTTTTTGTCCTGACAAGTTGACATTGTTTGGGTTGTCCTGATTAAGACAACTTGACATTAAACAGGATGACATTATGTCAAGTTGTCATGACAAAGACATCCCAAACAAATTTAATGTCAACTTGTCATGACCAAGACAGCTTCTGGTAATGTCAATTTGATTAATGTCAACTTGTCATGTCAGAAACCGAATGACACTTAATGACAGAAGTCATAAACGTTCATGACTTGTTTATAACATTTATGACACGTTCATGAATGTGTCATGTCACCATTGCAGTCTACTAACAGATGTCCATGCGGCTATCGCTCCGTCGCATTGGTACTGAAGAAGACTTCAAAACGTGATGATTCTCAGGCAATTTCTGCAGCTAGAAGAAGCCTGTTTCTGCTATGATTTCTAAACAAATTTACATACGTTTATTTGCAACTGACATCTGACATAATGACATCACCGAAGTGCGAGTCACACCGAATCTTAAAACATGTTTATCGTGTCCGTGTGTTGAGATGCGACTCAGAGTTATGACTCAGAGAAGTATGAGTTATTCTAATAGTACTAGTATAAACAAAAGCCACAGAAAGCAGCACTGCATGGAAGGCATGTAGGGTTAGGCAAGGGTTAGGGGTTAAGGTTAAGGTGCGTTCTTTTTCTCCACCGAAGTCGATTTACGAGTCGTTTTCCGGAGTTACGAACCGGAAGTTGCAAAAAGAACACCCCCGAGGTCGTATATATAGAGAGTTCACTTTCAAAGATGGCTACGTCGTGCATCACACGTAGTAAACATTGTGGTTTTCTACAATTTTAAGCACTTTTGTCGTTGTTGACATTACACATAGCGCTGTATACTGCTACCTATAGGTTAGTTATTTAGTAGCGTGTGCAGCTGAAGTTGGCTAGAGACGCTCGGTTGCTATATGACAACAATGACTTATTAAGCCGAGCCTTGAGCAGAAAGCAGAGCAGTAGCCTAACGGTAACGTTAATCAAAACGTAATTTTCATGTATCAAACTGTGAAATATATGTGTGTAATATGTCAATAACTGGGTGAATAGAATCCTAAATGTTACTAAAAATGTTACAAAAATCCATCTTTTCTCCGACTCGTAGTATTGTGTGACAAAAAGAACGCAACAACCCCGCGGTTATTCGTTTTTCAACATGGATGTGACGTCACACTCGAGCTACTAGTCGCGATTACAAGACAAAAAGAACGCACCATGAGGGTTAGGTGCCTTGAAGTCGACAGTGGGGGCTTAAAACACCATCGAGCGTTTCAGTCACACTAATCACAGAAACAAAAAATGTCTAAAATGGACCCATGGGTGCTGGCAGTGTAAGTCATATCACACACACACACACACACACACACACACACACACACACACACACACAGGAAGTAGCTAACTAACCACCTTAACAAACTCCATCTGTTCTACATCTCTTTCCGCCTCCACAATTGCCTGTTCTCAGTTACTCTCTTTTTTTTTTTTTTTTTTTTGCGACTCCTACTCCTTCAGCTATATTTTCTACCGCGTCCTCCATCTCTCCATCTCTCCATCTCTTTCTCCCTCGTGCTCATTCCTTTCTTCTCCCCGTCTCATTTCCTCTCCTCTTCCTTTCTCTTTTCCGCTGAGTTATCCCCAGACTCGAGTCCTGTTCGCACGAGACTTATCTTCCCAGACGGACCTCATGTGATTTAGAAATGACATCAGGTCACTCACAGGTCACAGGTCTGTAATAAGCAAAGCTCTTCATGTTTAATCATGTCTGTCTCTCTACCGATACAAAGGAGTGTAGACAGCTGCAGGATGAGGGAACGTTTTGATTCAGGACTGTCTGCTTTTGGAGGTCGGTGGGCCTGCAACACTTTAGCATACTTCCCAGAGAGAGAGAGAGAGAGAGAGAGAAAGAGAGAGAGAGGCTGAACTAGACTTTAGTATCTGATACTTCCCAGAGAGAGAGAGACAGAGACAGAGAGAGAGGAAGAGAGAGGGGAGAGAGAGAGAGGGAAAGAGAGGGAGAGAGAGGCTGAACTAGGCTTTAGTATCTGATACTTCCCAGAGAGAGCGAGAGACAGAGACAGAGAGAGAGAGACAGAGAGAGAGAGAGAGAGGCTGAACTATGCTTTAGTATCTGATACTTCCCAGAGAGAGAGAGACAGAGACAGAAAGAGAGAGAGAGAGGAAGAGAGAGGGGAGAGAGAGAGAGAGGGAAAGAGAGGGAGAGAGAGGCTGAACTAGGCTTTAGTATCTGATACTTCCCAGAGAGAGAGAGAGAGAGAGAGAGAGAGAGAGAGAGAGAGAGAGAGAGAGGCTGAACTAGGCTTTAGCATCTGATACTTCTCAGAGAGAGAGAGAGAGAGAGAGAGAGAGAGAGTGAGAGAGCTTCCTCCATCATAATAGCAATGTGCCAAGGTACAAACGCGCCTGGCTTTTAAAGCAACACTATGTAACCTTACAGGTTGTCTCACTGGAACTACAGCTCACGCTAAAAGTGTTTAAAGGGAACGGTAGATGATCTCTGATTGGTTTATTGCATGTTACGCCCAAAACAATTCAATTCAATTCAATTTTATTTATAGTATCAAATCATAACATAGGTTATCTCGAGACACTTTACAGATAGAGTAGGTCTAGACCACACTCTATAATTTACAAAGCCCCAACAATTCCAACAATTACAGTAATTCCCTCAAGAGCAAGCAGTGTGAAAACACACTTATGAATTAATGAAGACACTAAGTACAACCCTTTAGAACCATGCGCCCGCTGCACGGACCCTTTTTTCCGCCGTCAAACTAGCAAAAGTGGATTCATACATACCCTACGAAAAGTAAAGCACTGTAAGGGCCTATGGCCCTTATAGTGCTTTACTTTTCGTCGCTTTTTGTACGAATGGTTTACGAGAACAGGCTGCAGATGTGCACAGAATTAAAACCACAGGCAACCTCTGTAACTATTAGAACTTAATAAACATCCCAAGGTATAACCGGTCCCCTGTGAATAGGGGCTTAATGCAGAAAAAAAAAATAATCACAAAGTTTTCATTCCAAGTGTCCGACAGCGAGGAGGTAAAGAGTCAGAGGTTTTTTGGTTGGCTAACAGCAGATGGAGCAGACATCCTCCTCCTCTCCAGCTGACATTAATCCGCTGTGGAGGAGAATTAGCCTATCAGGGGACAGAAATAAGAACCGTATGAGTGTGGGAAGGGGAGGGGAGGTTTTGGCAGGCAGAGTTGGTTCATCTATCAGTCTGAACGGCTGCCAAAACTCTCAGACGCCATTTTGGACTGAAGATGGATTAAAAAAAATTAATAACAAATAAAAAAGGCTAGATTAATAGCCAGGCCAGGCTTTTTATTTAACATGTTCAACATGCTCAACCAAGTTTTATTATTCCATCAGTTTCCTAATTACACAGAAAGCACCATTAAGTGATTAAGTGTCCAGGATCTTAGGGACAGTTGAGATGTGTGTGTGAGTGTGGTTTAGGTGCTGCACGACATGAGGAAAAGATGCAATAATGTTGTTAAATATCGCGATAACGGTATTACTCGCGATAAAACAACAGATATTAAAGTGTTCTCTGTTCTGCTGCTTTCAGGGTTCTGCTAAAATGCAAAATAACAGCTTGTTGCATTTAAAACAAATGAAAGGAAATCATTTCTTGCATGTTTTTATGCCAATGCCAAATAACATGTGAATGGGTTCTCTTTTTTTTTTAAGAAATTGTCAATTCTGAAAGAAAAAAAAAAAAACTACGGTAGAAATTATGCAAAACTAAAGTTTGAATGCTCGGCTGAGGTGAAAAAGTTTGTGTAACGATGAAAACCAAATGCAATAAAGTGCAATGTAAACAGACTTTGAGCAGAGAGTTACAAAGTTGCGTCCGAGATTTGATTTGATTTTCAAAACAGGAAGTCGTAATTCAGTATTTCCTCTATGTCGATTTTGTAGCGGCGGCCCACCACAGCAAAATTTCTGCCGCCAAGGTATCAGAAATAGGGCAGACGCCCAATGTAGTCGCAGTTGCCTTTTAAATGATCTTGCCGCTCCCATTGCAATTTAACAACAAGTAGAACTATTCAGAGGTTATTGGGCCCGTCCAGTTTAACTCCACATACTGTCGTGTTGATGGAGTTTATTGTCAAAACGTTCGCTTTCTTCCGAGTCGACTATTTTACAAACAGCTCCACCAAAAACATCACCGCGGTGGGTCCATTCTAATTGGACAACGTTCAACTTGTCAGTTCTGTCAGCTCATTGTCCTGATTTCAAACATCTGGGGGTGGGGGGGGTTGTTGTTCGGACAGACCTGCCCCCAGTGCTAAAAATAATCCTAAAGGAAATTACTGTAATATCTTAGTTTTGAATATTTCTGGGAAGAAAAAATGAAGGAGGAGCTACTTTCTCTTCCTCCAGGAGAATGTTTTACTTGTTAAAAGTTGACTTTTCTGACTGTGTTTAATCTTTGAAAAGCAGAGTTGTCATAGTTGGGGGAAGGAGGTTTTCGGCTGTTGCTGCTCATGCTTCATCGCCTTTCTGTGTGAGAGCTACAGAATCTCCAGAGAACGATGCCACGGCTGCAGTTTGACTTCTACATGATGTCCGGTGCAGATTTAACGTGCTTCAGGACCTCTGACAATCACCTAAAGTGTGCTTTGCTTCGCAGCCAGCGATTGTTTTACAAGAGAAAGTGTCATACTTTTGTTTTTGAGCCAAGTTTCCCTCTCTCTCACATAAACACACACACACAGGTTTGTGGAACTATCTTTGTGGGGACCTGTCATTGACATAATGCATTCCCTAGCCCCTTACCCTAACCTTAACCATCACAACTAAATGCCTAACCTTAACCCTTACCCTAACCTTAACCATCACAACTAAATGCCTAACCTTAACCCTTACCCTAACCTTAACCATCACCACTAAATGCCTAACCTTAACCCTTACCCTAATCTTAACCATCACAACTAAATGCCTAATCTTAACCCTTACCCTCACCCTAACCATAACCTTATTCTATCCCTAATCCTAAAACCAAGTCTTAACCCTCAATCAGCCCTTTAAACTTGTGGGGTCCAGCATTTTGGCTCCACAAAGCTGTCAGGACCCCACAAGTATACTGGAAGTATTTTGGACCCCACGAATATAGTTAAACAAGAACACACACACGCTTTTGCCATCAGAGAAACACGACGAGGAACACATCTTACAGCTTTATGAATCTGAGGAATTATGATTCGTCTTGTCGCCAGATAGTCGTCAGGGAGAAAATGTGAGACGCAGCAGCTTTTTAATTACCACACACAGAGAGACACACACACACACACACACACAAAGTCCTTAGGAGGCAGAACATGTGTGCTCGCAACAGCTCTTACACATACAAACGTGGCTCAATAGATTGTGTCTTATCTTAAATGAAAAAACTTGTCGAAGCAACCTTCTACTATTACGCTTTCTCAATCTGGGCTGTTCTTGGGCACAGAGGAGTTGGAAGTTGTTAATGAGTTTAAATACTTGGGCGTGATATAGACTCCAAACTCTCTTTCAAAAACCATGTTAAAATGATATCCAAAAGAATTTAAAATTCAATTTTTTGTAATTTTAGGCAGATGCAGCTGCTCTGATGTTTCTGCACTCGATGGTACTTTCACATCTGAACTACTCCATCACCAGCTGGTCCATGTCGGGTTCTACCATCCTAAAACCAGTTAGATAATCCTAAAAACTCTAGATAAAAAAAAAATCTTTCTCTTATTATCATTGCAAGATCTTAGAGAAACATAACTCACTGAGTTTTGATCATTTTTGTAAATTTTCCTCAATATGCTTAATTTATAAAGTACTACATGGCTTGGCGCCACCCCCACTGCTAGAGTTTATTAAACGTACAATATGTAACTTTCTTCCGCAAAGGGGTCTCTCAACCAAAACAGTGGATTGCAAACACAGACGTTTGATGACGTTGGGAAGTTGCGCGGAATTATGGGAGTTTTTTATTGCTAAACACTATCGTCGATTAGGACACATCTGTTCACAGACGAGTTTACCCATTCAAGTTTATTCAACGTTACGTTTAGTAACGTTTATTCATGTCATGCTAATGAAATATAGACGTATAAATTAACAGATTTCTCTGGGTTTGCCATTTGATGGAAACATTTGGGATATATATATATATAAATATATAACATAGGTATGGTCGCTTTTTAGACATTTTAATGCAGAAAAGTTACATATTATACCTTTAAATACAGACTCGGATCACCAGAGCTGTTGTAAACAGGGCCTGTGAGGTTCCTTTTAGAAAAACCTCCTTCAGCCATATCTAATCTATTAAAGGTATTGCATTATGGAACACACTACCCCCCCAACTATAAGGGAATGTCCCACTCTGGCCACCTTTAAGAGCCAAGTAAAGGTGTGGGCTTAGAGCTAACCAAACGTGCAACCACCTCTAACTGTATGCTGTACCGTATTAGCCCAGTAGAGTGTAGCCTACTAATGAATTGTGTCTCCGTTTTAACACCGTTTTAACATCTACTAGTGAATTGTCCTGTAGTTTTTTTCTTTTTCTTTCTTTCTGTTTCTCCCTGTTTTATATGTCAAATGTTACTACTGTATATCTTTTGTCCTTTTAATTGTAACTTCAACCTGCCTGATGGACTACAGATGGAAATTAGCCCTTGGGCTACAATCTGGCATTTTTACGCGTACTGCTGTACATGTTCATCAAATGTGCATTGTCCTGAAATGGTAAATAAAAACACACACACACACACACACACACACAGATATATATATTTTTTGACTTTATAACACTCGTCATTTTGCACGGCTACATGTAAACAGGAATATAAGTGGGATACTCCTTTTCATTAGCCGTATAAACAGCTTAGTGGGAATACCATCTTCTTTCAGAGTTAAGGGCAAAAACCGGACTATTATGTGCAGGTAAACGTAGTCGCTGTAAAGCTCTGTGGGTGTAAACAGCTCTGTGTGTTGCATCAGAATTCCTGCAGGTTTTAGCGCTCTGCAGATGCAATACAGTATGAAATGCTGCAGGACGCCTCGGACCAGCTGCAGCGCAACACCAACACCACCACTCATGCAATATTAACAGCAGCAGCAGCAGAATAAAACCAAGAGGAAGAAGTAACTGCAGTTAATCTCAAAGACACGGTTCACACTCGAAACAAATAGATAAATGACATAATATATAACCAGTGAGCGTGGCGCGAGTCCTTAAGATTCTCCTCTGGGAGTCATCCCCGATGCAGAATTAATTCCTGATCAATAACGGGTCTATAAGCAACGAGGCACCAGTGCTAGAGATCTATAACTTATGACTGCTGTTAACGAGGCAAACGCTTTGCAGCAGAGAGTAAAAAGAGACGGGGAAGTAAAGTGCTTGGGCTGCAACTAACGATTATTCTCGTCGTTGATTAATGTGTGGATTATTGTCTGGATCAAAAGATACAGTAGGTAAGACTTATAAAACTAACTTTCTGTCATATTTGCTGAAACTGACCCTATGTTCCAGTAGAACTACATGAAGCTGGTAATTAAAAAAATAACCTACAGCCTTTAGTGGGATTTGCAAAAATCCACCGCTCCTTGTTCAGATGCACCAATCAGGGCCAGCGGGGGTGTCTAACTGTTAAGATGCACCAATCAGGGCCAGCGGGGGGTGTCTAACTGTTAAGATGCACCAATCAGGGCCAGCGGGGGGTGTCTAACTGCGTGTCAATCATTGCTCATGCACATGCATTAATTCTCCCTTGTGGGGGGAGGGGCTTAGGAGACCATTTTGGGCTTTAGCGGAAAGGGGGCGAGGGACTGAGAAGATTTTTTGGCTAAGTCCTACCTACGGCACCTTTAATGGATAAATTGTTTGAAAAATGTGGATCAGTGTTTTCCAAAAAAAAGTTATATTCAGTTTACTGTCACAGAAGAGAGAAGACACTAGAATAATATTCACATTTAACAAGCTGGAAGCAGAGAAGATTTTACCGTTTTTCATACAAAATGACTCAAACTGATTATTATTCTTTCAACGCTGTAGATAATTACTTCAGTAACTTACTGACACCACAACTAAACTAAATCAATCAATTAGTCCACAACTTTTGTCCGAGTCTGTGAGTTATTTTTTTAAAATATAAAAACCTTTGATGTGTGTGTTTGGGTGTCTGTGTTTGTAAGTGTGCATTTGTGTGTGTGTGTGTGTGTGTGTGTGTGTGTGTGTGTGTGTGTGTGTGTGTGTGTGTGTGTGTGCATTTGTATGTGTGCGTATGTGCGCATGTGTTTGTGTGTGTATGTTTATGTGTGTGCGTTCAATTGTGTTTGAGTGCATGCATTTGTGTGTAAGCGTGTGTGTGTGTGTGTGTGTGTGTGTGTGTGTGTGTGTGTGTGTGTGCGCGTGACGATGATTTATATAACAGAGGTCACTTGCCACAATGATTCCCCCAGCAGAATGAAACCAAACCAAACTCCATACACTATTCTATGTATTTAAAAAAATAAACATCTGAAAATCCTAACTATATTTCTTTATTCTAGTCACATTTCCTGACAGTGAGTGTGAGTGTGAGATGTTGAGTTGTATAACGGGGGGGTCACTGGCTACCACAGTCACACACACACAAAACAAAACAAGGATGTCACATAATAATCAGCCACTCGGTGGCGGAGGAAGGTTGAAAGGCGAGAACGAATGACAAAGATTAATAGAAAAGCAGAGATAAAGGAAAAAAAAGATGGTGTACGGAGAGATGAGATATATTTAGACGGACAAAGAGAGGGCTGTGAAATGATGGTTTGACAGCGTTCAGGGACTATCTCTGTCAGACTGATGAAGATAACCGATGAGCTGCTTCGTGATGAGTAACACAATGATCTGGTTTTATAAACTGAACTCGAGCCTTCTGGGAAACGTGAAGCTCCACAGAACAAAAATAACCACAAATCACTTTTTAAATGAATAATCCGCCACTTTTTCATCTGGATAAACAGGTTTTCAAGTGTTTCCCCTGCCTGGCGGGGGTGCAACCCACCACACCAAATTATGTTCTCAATTTAAAGGTGCCCTGCCACACATATTTTGTGACTTTGTGGTAATGTTTGAAGGTCTACCATGGACTCTGTAACATTTTTTGTGGAAAAAATGCCTTGGTTACCTTGTTTTCAAGCCATTCTAGCGTGGAATAGAAAGCCTGCAGGAAGACTCAGCTCGATTTCTGCCAGTTCTCATTAATATTCAACGAGCTAAGCTGTTTGAATCTGATTGGCTAACAGCTAGCCAATGAGAGCTAATGAATAGTAATGAGCTCAGGCAACATGATGTCAGACTGACCAGCTCTTGTGATTGGCCTGCTTTCTCCGCTTATTTCTTTTCAGTGACTAGAGCTGACAGAGGAGGTAGCAGTTCATTTTCACATTCACCACATAACACAAAAACATATGGACCTGACATATTTCAAAAAATACAAGTAAAAATGGTTTTGTGTGGCAGGGCACCAGTGCACTGCTCACTCCGCATAAAACATAACATTACATCACTTCCTGCCAACTTAACGGAGAACACTCGCCTTTATTCTCTTACATAACGTACCTTAGCCAAGCGTCCGGTTAATTTTTTTTTTTACATTTAAAACATCCCTTAAATGTTGGGACATTTTGGGAGACAATGCTGGAAACAAGTTTCAACTTGTCTTGTCACGAATCTTTGGTCTGAACTGGGCTTTACAGTTGGGCAATACGGTGACATAAATTGCTTTATTAAAGAAAACCTTTTCTGTGCATTAGCAGAGTATTTTCTTTAAGAAGATACACGACTCTAATGTTCTAAAAATGCAATTTCTGAGGAAATTGCGGTGTGAATGCTGTATGCTGAAATGCTGACGCCACACTGGATTGCTGGCTTGAATGTGTAAGAAGTAGTTGCAAGTAGTACGAACAGTTGTCAATGAGCTCTGTGATAAAAGAAATGTACGTTTGTAATTCGCCCGTGCTCTCTTACATAATCAGTTAAAATAATTCATAATTTCAGAGGGGTTTTTGAAGACAAATAATTTCATATAAAGGAGGTTTATTAACATTTTTAATAAACCTCAGTTTTTTAAAGCAGCAAACTGACTAAAATGTCAAAATTGTCATTTTCAATTTTGACCCAAGAGGACAACACGAGGGTTGAGTATCTGCTCATTGGGGGCCTGGGTAGCTCACCTGGTAGAGCGCGCACCCATATACAGAGGCTCAGTCCTCGACGCGGCGGCCGCATGTTCGACTCCGACCTTTCTGCATGTCATCCCCCTTTTATGTCTAAGCTCTCCTGTCACATATAAAGGCCTCAAATGCCAAAAAAAAACATCTAAAAAATAAAATAAAAGCATCTGCTCTTTAGCCGGACATCTGGTTACATTAAAAACAATGTTTCCCCGTCTAAAATAAAAGAGTTATTAGCCTTCGTGGAGTCTTTTTGTGACCGGTCAGCGCTCCGACGCTCGACCACAGTATAATATAGTCTGTGTAAAGAAAACGAGAGCGCTGCAAGGTGGCCGGCATTTGGCTCTTTTAGAGAGGCGCTCAGGATTGATGGGGCGCAATAAAGAGACACATACTGTAACAGAAGGCAGACAGTTTCTCTGAGCTGGGCCTTTAGAGTCGGGGAAAGAGAAAGAGCAGCGGAGGGAGAGACGGAGTGGGAGGGGAGAGAAAGTGAGGAAGGGATGCGAGAACGAGACAGATTGATAGGGATGGCGCGTAAAAAAGAAGGAAAGAAAAACTAATCTGTGGTTTTATCTCCTATGCTGCGGACCGATTTTCTCCTTCGAGAAGATGAATAGTCTTCACGCACGCGCGCACGCCACACACACACACACACACACACACACACACACACACACACACAAAGGTGCGTTTCACTATCTTTGTGGGGACCCGTCATTGACATTATGCATTCCCTAGCCCCTTACCCTAACCTTAACCATCCCAACTAAATGCCTAACCTTAACCTTTACCCTCACCCTAACCATAACCTAATTATAACCCTAATCCTAAAACCAAGTCTTAACCCTCAAACAGCCCTTTAAACTTGTGTGGTCCAGCATTTTGGCGCCACAAAGCTGTCGGGACCCCACAAGTATACTGGATTCCCGGTTGTTGGACCCCACGAATATAGTTAAACAAGAACATACACACGCACACACACACCTCTTTCCGATATCCTCAGAGTCAAGAGGACTAGACCATCAATGTGTCACTTTAGCTGCCAAAAAGTACTTTATTTACGCCCAGATGTCCCTCACCTTTCCTCTGTCTCTGTGTTGGCGTTCTAACCTCCGGTTGATTTCTGAGGACTATGGTTAACTGCTCCTCAGATCTCTGCAGGGTAAATCCAGACAGCTAGCTAGACTATCTGTCCAATCTGAGTTTTCTGTTGCACGACTAAAACAACTTTTGAACGTACGCACGTTCCACCAAAACAAGTTCCTTCCCCCGAGGCTATTTTGTAGCTCAGCGCAGCCCAAGACGATTGTGATTGGTTTAAAGAAATGCCAACAAACCAGAGCACATTTTTCTCCCATCCCCAAATGCTGTGTGGACTAGCCAGACCTTCCTCCGCAGCGCTGTGGAGGAAGGTCCGGCAATGCAAGACTAATTAAATGCTTGTGGTATTATTGCATGTTATATGGGTAGGAATCTTTTAATGGGAGTTGTGTATGGTGGGGGACACTTTAGAGAGGGACACGCAGAGAAAGATGTAACATTAAAATATTTTTTTTGCAGCTTTAAGCTAACTTGCATATGTTTTCCATACATTAGTTGTTTTTTTTTATGTGTCAAAATCTTAAATAATTCTCATTCTCATAATCCTCATTAAAACCTAAAAGGTATTATTTTGGCATCACTGCCCAGCCCTACTCTCATCTGTGGCTCCGCCCCCCTGACGTTTAAACCGGCCAATGAAAGCGTTTCTGCCTCAGTGAACAAGAACTACAATCGTCCAGCTTTTATTAGTCTGCGCGGCGTCTGTAAACGTCTGCGGCTGAAAGGGCTGGAGGTGAGGAGATCAAAAGGTCAAAGGTCAAAGGTCAGAGGTGGAGGAGGCGCGGAGACGCTTGGCGAACCTGAAACCAAACGGTGGAGGACACAGGAAGCCGTCTCGCTTCCTTTCTCTGTTTCTCCGTCACGTGCAAAAGCCCTCAAGGTTGATCAATTATTGAGTGAGCCGACCAGAGCGCAGTTTGTCTCTGTATGTTTGTGTGTGTGTGTGTGTGTGTGTGTGTGTGTGTGTGTGTGTGTGTGTGTGTGTGTGTGTCTGTGTGTGTGTGTGTGTGTTTGTGTCTGTGTGCATGTGTGCGTGTGTGCGTGTGTGCGTGTTTGTCTCTGTGTGTGTGTCTGTGTGTGCGTGTGTGTCTGTGTCTGTGTGTGTGTGTGTGTGTTTGTATGTTTGTGTGTATATATATCTGTGTGTCTGTGTGTGTGTGGGTCTCTGTGTATGTGTGTGTGTGTGTGTGTGTGTGTGTGTGTGTGTGTGTGTGTGTGTGTGTGTGTGTGTGTGTGTGTGTGTCTGCATCACGCCTGCTTTCTCTCCACATGTGTGTGGTTGCCACGACAACACTGTGTTGAAGGTTTTGGCGTGTTGGATTTTTTAATCCTTTCAAAATAAAATCAAACTGAACCGTAAATGTTTTTATTTATTTTATTATAATAATAAAATAAAATGAATTACTTAAATTTTTTTAAATATTTTTTGTGTCCAAAGTAACTCGGTTAGAAGCTGGTTTTTAATGTTTTTATTCCGTTTTATTTCCTCCCTAAATCTCTGCAGTATTACACACTTTGTTTTATCGTTGTTCTACTATTTATTGCTGCTCTGTTTTTAATTTAGTTGCTTTATTGTCTTGACGTTTGCATCGTTTATTTTAGCTTTTATGGCCTTGTGAAGCTCGATGTAACATCTGTTTTGAAAAGTGGTACGTAAATAAAATGTATTATATTATCTTCTCTTTCTCTCCGTCTTCTCTATCATTTATTATTATTATTTATTCCCTCCTTCCATCGTCTCCTCTCGTGCCTCCTCTTCCTCCTTCTGTAGTTAGCATTATATTTTGGAGTGGATCTGAATCTGGGCCCGGATACACAACGTCATTTTTTATTGTAACATTGCGACACGGCATTCGTGCTGCATTCATGTGGTGTCGTAAAATATCGGAAAAATGAGTTCCCTACTGGGAAAAGTCACACTTTACATTGTGAGAGGGCCCGGCCTTGGCTGAGGTCTGCGTTCTCCGAGTGCCTCGTTAGAGCTTAGCAAAGCTGTAGAAAATGCTTCATGGTATTTTGTAAAAATGATATAATAATGTTTTTTTTTATCTATGGATTACATGACTTACGAGCTTCGAGGTGTGTTTTCTCTCGATTGGTGAACGTGTCGGAAGATGTTACCCAATCAGCAGCGATGTGTCTGTAAACTGGTGGTAATTAAAAGGCAGAGCAACCGTCACGTATACGTATACACACACACACACACACACACACACACACACACACACACACACACACACACACACACACACACACACACACCTCACGCAGAGATGTGTCCTACATTCAGCTCTCGACGGACAGACAGTCGGCGTTCGTATGAAGTTTTAATGTTCCCACAGCGGCTCGCTCGCTCCACACATCTGATTGGCTGAGTCAACATCGACAGCCAATCAGCAGCACGCACACACACACACACACACACACACACACACACACACACACACCAAAACAACCCTGGTCTGGAAGCAAGGAGTGCTCACTCCGACTGACTTTCCTCCTCCAGAGAATAAAAACAATCAAAAGACTGACTTCCTGGCTAAATAAACTTAAATCCTGGATGTTTTTAAAAGGTGCTTAGAGAAGGATTTTGACTGACATAAATAAATGATAGGCTCTGATATAACTGAAATACGGTATGAACAGAAATATGTTATTCATCTATACACAACTCACATCTAACGACATAATATCTAGAGACTGGGGGATCTTGCAGGCTCACACATAGACACACAACTAGATTTGGTTTCAACAAGTCCTCTTCAGGCGGGAAACGGCGGGGCTGATGGGAAATGAAGTCTGACCTCAAAACGTCGCAGAAGTAACCGGTTATTTTCCACCGTGAGCTTGATTGTTTTGTCGAAGTTATACATCAACATGAGTCCTAATTCCATAATAAGACACTACCTTTAAAGTCACAGGGTTCGGACTTATTTTTCGGTGTTATTTTTTAAAACAAATGCTATTTTTCAGCCTGCACTTACTCTGACGTGCTGACAAAGGATGTATTGTATTGTGTCAGCGATGAGTATAATCATATGTAATTATCCATCACCTCTGCTGCACAACACCTCCCCTACCCTGCCTCCCTCACCTGCCTCCCCCCCCACCCCCCGTTACAGGTGAGTTTGCTCTGAGCCCGGTGACGCCATGAATAAACCATGCTGAGGAACTAGATCACAGCGCCAGGGATAGTCAACACCAGAGAGAGAGACGGCTAATCAGGTTGGAATCACACCGACAGGTCAGATCAGATCAGATAGATAGGTAGGTAGGTAGGTAGGTAGGTAGGTAGGTAGGTAGGAAGGAAGGTAGGTAGGTAGGTAGGTAGGAAGGTAGGAAGGTAGGTAGGTAGGTAGACAGACAGACAGACAGGTAGATAATAAGGTAGGTAGGTAGGTAGGTAGGTAGATAGGGAGGTAGGTAGGTAGGTAGGTAGGTAGGTAGATAGGTAGACAGACAGACAGGTAGATAATTAGGTAGGTAGGTAGGTAGGTAGGTAGGTAGGTAGATGGGTAGATAGGTGGGTGGGTAGATGGGTGGATAGATGGGTGGGTGGGTAGAGGGGAGGTGGGTGGGTGGGTGGCAGGATGGGTAGACAGACAGACAGGTAGATAATTAGGTAGGTAGGTAGGTAAGTAGGTAAGTAGGTAGGTAGGTAGATAGGTAGATAGGTAGGTAGATAGGTAGATAAGTAGGTAGGTAGGTATAGTACATAGATAGATAGATAGATAGACAACCAGATAGATAGATAGATAGATAGATGACAGACAGACAGACAGACAGACAGACAGACAGACAGATAGATAGATAGATAGATAGACAACCAGATAGATGATAGATAGATAGATAGATAGACAACCAGACAGATGATAGATAGATAGATAGATAGATAGATAGATAGATAGATAGATAGATAGGTTCCCTCTCTCTCCTGGGTTTCCAGAGTTACGGCCTCTGACGTCTCATGCCCCCACTCTCTCTTTCTATCAACGTCTGCTGCTGATTCACACGTCTATTTCAGGCCTGGCTCGCCCCCACACTGTCGACATCTAACCTCTGAGAGCGACACCTTCGCCTCCGATCAAAAGTAGGGCGATACAAAGTATCTTTTTTGTATTTTAAATTTTTTTGAATCACCATCGCATCATACACTCGAGAGAGTTTTTGTGTTTAGTTGAAAGAAACTTTGAAAAGCAACGGTCTTTCTTTTTGTAGTGCTGCCTTTTTTATGTTCAATTCAGGATACATTTACGTTTTTGCTTTTAAAACCCAATGTCTTTTGTTACGTTCAACGGGCGTAACTTTGGGTTCAACATTGGGGGGGGTTGAGATCTCCACTTTTGATTAAAAAAATAGAAATTTTGAATGTCAAACACGTCACGTTTCTGCAACACTTTGTGGCTTTTCTGCATCGAGTTATGGTGCAAATGTCTTTATGTCTTTAAAGGAAAAGGTGGAGTTAACTAAAATTGTAATTGGTTGAGTTTCGCCCTCTCATTCCCCCTGCTCTGGTGTTTCCCCTTCTCATTCCTCCTGCTCTGGCGTTTCCCCATCTCATTCCCCCTGCTCTGGTGTTTCCCCTTCTCATTCCTCCTGCTCTGGCATTTCCCCCTCTCATTCCCCCCTGCTCTGGCGTCTCCCCCTCTCATTCCCCCCTGCTCTGGCGTTACCCCCTCTCATTCCCCCTGCTCTGATGTTTCCCCCTCTCATTCCCCCCTGCTCTGGTGTTTACCCTTCTCATTCCCCCCTGCTCTGGTGTTTACCCTTCTCATTCCCCCCTGCTCTGGTGTTTCCCCCTCTCATTCCCCCTGCTCTGGCGTTTCCCCCTCTCATTCCCCCTGCTCTGGCGTTTCACCCTCTCATTCCCCCCTGAGCTGTCGTTACCCCCTCTCATTCCCCCTGCTCTGGCGTTTCACCCTCTCATTCCCCCCTGAGCTGTCGTTACCCCCTCTCATTCCCCCTGCTCTGGAGTTTCCCCCTCGCATTCCCCCCTGCTCTGGTGTTTCCCCCTCTCATTCCCCCTACTCTGATGTTTCCCCCTCACATTCCCCCTGCTCTGTTGTTTCCCCCTCTCATTCCCCCTGATCTGGCGTTACCCCCTCTCATTCCCCCTGCTCTGGTGTTTCCTCCTGCTCTGATGTTTCCCCCTCTTATTCCCCCTGCTCTGGCGTATCCCCCTGTCATTCCCCCTGCTCTGTTGTTTCCCCCTCTCATTCCCCCTGCTCTGGTGTTACCTCCCCTCATTCCCCTTTCCACTTTGCTCTTCCTTTGTGTTGGCGTTCTAACCTCCGGTGGATTTGTGAGGACTATGGTTTAACTGCTCCTCAGATCTCTGCAGGGTAAATCCAGACAGCTAGCTAGACTATCTGTCCAATCGGAGTTTTCTGTTGCACGACTAAAACTACTTTTGACCGTACACATGTTCCACCAAAACAAGTTCCTTCCGCGAGGCTATTTAGCAGAGGCACCGCGGCTTTTCTCCGGTGCTTAGCACCGCCCAAGACGACTGTGATTGGTTTAAAGAAATGCCAATAAACCAGAGCATGTTTTCCTCCCATTCCAGAGTGCTACGTGGAGTAGACCCTCCTCCAGCGTGCTGTAGAGGAGGGGTCTGGCAAAGTGAGACTAATGCCCAGTATGCAAGGATGTTGATGAGATATTTTGGTTTGGGAGATTAGAAAAAAAACACAAACAAAGCGATGTGAATGTAGCCTGAATGTTCAATGTGTTCAATAAGAGAATTTTTGAAATTATTATTTCAAGCAGTTTGTTGTATTTTAGCAGAATACTGAAAGCAGCAGAAATGCAGAAACACTTTGAATTTAATTGAAAGTAATATCGTTATGGCGGTATTCAACAACATTATCGCATATTGTCCTCGTATCGTGTAGATCTTTTTTCTGTCGGGCGAGTAAACATTACAACTCAGCGGCCCGGGCGTTCGGGCGTCATCGTCATCATCATCATCATCATCATCATCATCGTTCTCTAGCCGCCATCGGAGAACGCTCGTTGAATGATTTGATTTGAACGTGCCGTCGGCCAATCAGGAATGGAGTTTGTGCTAGATGCTTTTGACGTTTATATTGCGTTTCTTTTTTTAAGCTTTTGATGTTGTTTTTTTTTCACGAATTTTGGACACTCAACAACTTTCTTTCTTTTTTTTTTTTTTTTAAAGGGGCCAGTATAAACTGACATCGGAGAAGGAAACATGGAGGACCACACGGCATGAAGGCTACCGTAGCTGTAATATGTTTAGTTAATCATAATATATCAGACTTAAAACAGAGTTAGTGTATTATAAAAAGGGACACAATTATTAGTGTAATATGGGTTGTGCAATAAATGTCAGCATAACATGGGTTGTGCAATAGGGGTCAGTGTAATGTGGGTCAATGCAACATAGAATGGTGTAATATGGATCAGTGTAATATCAGGACAGTTTGTGGTTTGTTCACTATAGTCGATGCTTTCCTGTTTTCTATATGTCCCTTGTTGTCCACTCTTGTTGTTGTTGTTGTTTGTTTTAACATGATGTGATCACTGTTCTTGTCTCTTTGTATATAGTCTGCATATAGTGTCTTTGTATGTATTCATTAATTTGTGTGTAACACCAACCTGCCAGGGGGTCTGCAGATAGAAATTAGCCTAAGGCTATAATCTGGCATATTTACATTTGTGAAAATGTCCATTAATATGTATTGTCCCCTTTTTCTTTCAAATAAATAAATAAATAAATAAATAAAATGTACTTTGAACTGCTCGGCGAGAGAGAGTTGATTGCGATATATGATCTCAACGCTAGATGGGAGAAATATTTCCCACACATTGGACCTCCAACGTTGAACCCTGCTTCATTAAAAGCCTGTAAATATACACAATCAGATCACAATAATCCCCTCTGAGCTGAAGCGGAGTAGAAGTATGAAGAAGCACGAGAAGAAAAGACACAAGAAAATGTAAAAGGAAACCTAAAATGTGTAATTTTACAAACAGTTCTTCCACAGTTCCCGTCTGAGGCTCCGGGATGCTCCATCTCTGTCTCTGCTGAACTTTTTTAGTTTTATTTCCCCGTGCTGCTCTGCTGCAGTGACCCAGTTTCCCTCCTCGGGGATCAATAAACTTCATCTCCTCTCTTTACCAACGTCGCTCCGTCTGACAGATGAAACTACAAAAATGTGCAGGAATCCGTCCCGCTGACAAGACGCAAAGAGTGAAATGTTCTGCTCTCGGTGTCAACGTTTTCCCCGTTTTCCTCTTAACTTAAATGTTTCAACGGAGCGCTCGGGCTCGCGTTATGTAGTGCTACAACAAAGCTGGGAAATACACAACATTGTCATTGATTTGTACCCTCAGATAGAACAGCGGAGAGTAAAGCACACACAAAAAAAAGCTGTTTTGTTTGTGCATATTTGGCTTGTTGATGCATTATTGATCCCCAAAACAATGCTTCGTCATAACTACCGCCTTCATAACAAACATCTGCATGTCAGCCCTGTTATGTTTGTCTCTCTCTCTCTCTCTCTCTCTCTCTCTTGATCTCACTGAGATTACCTGATTAAATACGAGTTATACTAGTGGACCTTCAGATAAGATTTATAATAATATTATGAATTATAATTTTGATTGTGACTGCAGACTCTCTTGTAGACTAAAAGGTTTCCAGACTGTATTTACAGCAGAGACGTGAAGAACGGAACAGAGGGAGGAAGAGGAGGAGGAGGAGGAGGACGACGACGACTGGGTCTGGTTGGAGGCTGAGAGAACAGACGTTCGCCCGCCCACCCGCCCACCTGTCTGTCTGTGCCTGTCTGTCTGTGTTTCTGTCTGTCTGTCTGTCTGTGTCTGTCTGTGTGTCTACCTGCCTGCCTGCCTGTCTGTGTGTCTGTCTGTGATTGTGTCTGTGTCTGTCTGTGTGTCTGTGTGTCTGCCTGCCAGCCTGCGTCTCTGTCTGTGTGTCTGTCTGCCTGCCTGCCTGCCTGCCTGCCTGTCTGTGTGTCTGTAATGTGTCTGCCTGTCTGTCATTCTACCTGTCTGTCTTGATCCCACATTCAGACCTGAGCCGAAAGTCTAACAGGTCTTCAGGATTCCTCAGAAATCTCTCGGCCATAAAAACCTGCCGGCTTCTTCTTCATCTCCCTCCATCTTCATCATCGTCACCAAACTAAATAAACTGCACGTTGACGTCACGCGTTAACGCGTCAGCTTAAACATATTCAGTCAGAAATCAGAGTAAATACGATGATGTAGATAGAAGGGACAGACGGATACTATGTGAGAAGATGGAGGGATATTAAGAAGGCTGACAGAGGGATGTAAATGAATATGGACTATGGTTTACGTTGGATGATGGGAGGATGGAAAGAAGGTGAAAGGAAAGTCTGGGCGGAGGGGGGGGGGGTGATGGAAAATAAAAGGATGATAATAACGTGTGTGGAAAGATGATAAAGGGATGAGGACAGAGGGGTCAGGAGGAAAAACAAAGATGGAGCGATAAAGGAGGGAAGAAAGGATGACTACACTAACCCTTTTCTGGAAATTCTCACGGATTAAATAGGGCAAAACAAAGAGGTGTGAAAAAGATAAAGGGATGATGGAGGGATGTTTAGAGCGACAAAACAAAAGCACGGAAGGTGTGGTGTCGGGAAAAAGAAGGATGGAGGATGGAAAGAAAGAAAGAAAGGGCTGTTAAGAGGCAGCATAAAGGAGGATAAAGGGATGACGGAGGGATGGTTAGAGTGACAAAACTAAAAGACAGAAGGTGTGATGACAGGAAAAAGAAGGATGGAGGATTGATAGAGGGATGCAGGGATGATAGAGGGATGTAGATGAAAAATGAGAGATGACAGAGTTTAGATGTATAGAGGGATATGATGGAGGGATGACTACTGGGAGAAAGCTAGAAAAAAAGGAAGAGGAAAGATTGTTTACAAGAATGATGGAGGGAGCGGAAAGAAGTGGAAAGACAGACAGATGTAACGGTGGACGGGTGGAATAAAAAGGGGTGATGGAGAGATAGAATGATGGAAAGAACGATGGAGGGATTAGGGGTGGACGTTTTTAGAAGGATGGTTAGAAGAATGATGGACGGATGAAAAAGAGAAAGGAGGGTGGAAGATGGAAAGGAGATGCCAGGATGTTGAGCTTATGAAGGGATGAGAGTGTGCTAAGCAGGAAGATATAAAGAGTTGGATGATGGGGGGAGGGAGAGGAAGGAGGGTTGTTTACAGGAATGATGGACGGGTGGATGAAAAGAGAGAGACAGGGATGTGGAGAAGATGAAGGGATGAGTGGAGGCAGCATGAGAGAGGGTGAAGGGATAATGGATGGATGACTACACTCTAAGAAATATCAGTGCAATGTGTATCTGAGGAACAGTTGTATGTTGAAATTGTCTGTAGAACGAGATTCAAACTTTATATATATATATATATATATATATATATATATATATATATATATATATATATATATGCACACACACAATGTGTGTATGTGTACATATTTTTTATTTGGATGAAGACTAAAATTTCCCAGCTGGAAATGAATGCAGCATTCGTCCCCTCATGAGCTGTCCATGGTGCTGAAAGTGACCCTAACCAATGTTTATATATATATATATATATATATATATATATATATATATATATATATATATATATATATATATATATAAATAAAGAAAAAAAATACATTTGTTAGGTATGTATATATGTGTGTGTATATGTACGTATAAAATACATATTTTTTTACACTTACAATTGTATAATTTGTGCAAGAGCTGGGCGATATGGAGAAAATCAGATATCACGATCATTTTGACCAAATACATCGATATTGATATCGAGGCGATATTGTAGCATTGACTATTGGTGGTTTCACAAAATATTTACACAAGGAGATTTTTGATAAATTATCATCACTAATGTGGATATAATGACTAAGTGGGTAAAGGCAAATAATAGAACAGTTACAACAGTCTGGTAAGTTCAGAAAAGTACATCACTTTACTGTAACGCAGCCTTTAAAACCAGGAAAAGACAACACTGGTGCCATATTACGATATTACGATATCCAAAATCTAAGACGATATCTAGTCTCATATCACAATATCGATATAATATCGATATATTGCCCAGTCTTAATTTGTGTTCCGACAGCTTTTGCTGGCCACAGATGGTTTTGGGAGATTTAAGTCCACGTTGTCACTATACTTCTCCGACATTTGTCGCTTTTTTACGTCATTTTTGAAATTAGTTTTTTATAATGTTTTTATCGCATTTTTCGACATTTGTGACACCTTTTTCCGGTGTTTTTCTCACATTTTCTTTTTTTTAAGATAATTTTTTGGGGCATTTTTTCCCTTTATTAGACAGTGATAGTGGATAGACAGGAAAGGTGGGAGAGAGAGAGATGGGGGACGACACGCAGTAAAGGGCTGCAGGTCGGACTCGAACCCGGGCCGCTGCTAAGGACTCAGCCTACATGGGGTGCACGCTCTCACTGGGTGAGCTAGAGGTCGCCCCGTTTTTATTGCTTTTTGAAGATGTTTTTTTTTCTCTCAAATGTTCTTATATTTTAACCGAAGCTACCCTCTAAATGTACGGTGGCAAAGTCCAGGCAACAAGCTATTTTACGGATTTATTTCTTACGAGTGTACAGTTGGGGTTGATAACTCGTTGGAAGAATGATGGATGGATGAAGAGAGGGATGCTCAGATACATCATACAGGAATATAAAGGGATGATGGAGGTACATGTTCTATGTATCAAACTCAAGGGCCAAATACGGCCCCTCGCAGGTTTTGATCCGGCCCGTATGTTCACAGTAACATTTGGCCCACATATCTTTTGTTGCATTTTTCCAAAGTTTTTGTTAAGTTTTCCACATTTTTTGCCACTTTTCTGATTTTTTTGCCACTTTTCTGATTTTTTTTGCCACTTTTCCTGATTTTTTTTGTCACTTTTTCCAATGTTTTTGCCACTTTTTCTGAATTTTGTCACTTTTTCCAACATTTTTGTCACTTTATCCAACGTTTTTGTCACTTTTTCCAACATTTTTGTCACTTTTTCAGGTGTTTTTGTCACTTTTTCTGAATTTTGTCACTTTCTCCAACATTTTTGTCACTTTTTCCAACATTTTTGTCACTATTTTTATTTTTTATATTTCTTGTTGCTTTTTTCTATGATGGCTGGGGAACTTTATTGCTGACTTTTTTAAGGGTTTTCTATATCAACCAATCTGTAAGTGAGAAGACTATATATGAGACACGCAATAATACAGTAGATGAAATAAAAGCATGTCTGGCCCTTGATGGGATTGTCTTTTCCCAGTTTGGCCCTGTAGGGAAACGGAGTTGGATGATGAAGGGATGACTACAGAGGGGGAAGGAAGGGAAGGGATGGAGGACTGTTACAAGAATGATAGATGGATGAACGAAAGAGAGCTTGGGAAGTTAGTTTGGTTCTTAGTCTAGGAGGAAAAATGGATGGATGAGAAGAGACAGAAGTGTAACAAAGATGACAGACAGATGTAAAGATGGAGGGATGTCCAGAGGCGGCATGAAGGAAGATAAAGAGATGACTGAGTCACGGTTTAGAGAAGGAAGATGGAGAGGTGACTTCAGAAAAGAAGGGAGGAAGGAAAAGGAAGATGAAAGACTGTGAATAAGGACGGATGGATGAAAGGAGAGAGAAAGAGAGAGGGATGTCCAGAGGCAACATGAAGGAAGATAAAGGGTTGATGGAGGGATGGAAGTATAGGCTCAGAAGGGAAGATGAAGAGGTGGAAGATGAAGGGATGACTACAGGGGGAAAGGCGGATTGAAGGATGAATGGATGGACAGGAATGTAGGGACAAATGGAGTGATGGAACAAAGTTTAGAGTGAAGACAGGCACATGTAAAGATGGAGGGATGAAGGTATAGTTGGAATGAAGACAGAGGGGTGGACAATAGGAAAAGGAAAAGAAAGGGATGACTCAGAAGAATGATAGATTGGCAAAAAGAGGGGTGGAGAGAGCATATGACGGATGATCCCACGCAAAGGAAGATAGAGAGATGATGGAGGGATGGAAGTAGGTTTAGAAGGAAGAGGGAGCTGGCCGATGATGGAGGGATGACTACAGGGGGGAAAGGAAGGAAAAAGACGAATGGAGGAAAGGCCAGACAGGGCTGTAAAGGAGGTGAAGGAATGATGGAGGGATGGTAGAAAGTTTCTATAATAAAGGGACAGAATGATGGAGGGATGTTCAGAGAAATCATAAGAGAAGATGGAGGGATGAAAGGATTATGGAGTAAAGTTAAAACGGATGTAAAGATGGACAGAGGGATGTAAAAAAAAAAAAAAAAGGGATGGAGGGAATTCCCTGTTGCGTGCAGCTACGGCCAATCAGCTCTCCCCACCCACCCACACACACGGCGCTGGGATGTTATAGGACTGTTACGTAACGGTGTGTGTGTCTGTGTCTCTGTGTGTGTGTGTGTGAGAGAGAGAGAGAGAGAGAGAGAGAGAGAGAGAGAGAGGGGGGTATACCCTGCTTTTTGAGAGAACACCAAAACACCGCGAGAATAAACAACAACCCAGGAATCGTTTTTCCGTCATAGATGATTTCAAAAATCGACAAAAAAATTAACATTAAAAGCTGAATTTTAGGCGATTTCTTAAGATATAGTCCCGATTTCTACCCATATTGGCGCTTTCTATCGCTAAGGGGGTCACAGGAAACCGACCCGTGAAACATATAAATAGCCCTAATAATTACATTAAAATAGCGAAAGATATATGTGGACATAGACATAGACAGTCTGTTCTTACCTGGGTGGCTTTATGGAACTGCTTTTTAAACCCCGCGACGGACATCGCTTCGCTGGAGGAGAGGAAATATAAAAACAAAAAAATATATAGGGCTGAATTAGATTTCAAAAATATATATATGTGTATAATAATTATTAGCAGGCCCTGGTGGGTTTACACGCAGAAAACCTGGCGGTAGATCCTCAGGGTAACGGTCACCAGACGTGGATATTATCCGGTTATTTTGGTGAAATTGGCGGTGGAATCGGACGCAGACGGATCGCCAGACCAAACCCAGCTGAATCTATTT